>NW_026893610.1:600000-900000 GCF_032452875.1 Bos javanicus | reverse complement strand
AATCATGCTGCTCAGCTGGAAATAATCAAGTAGATGAGCAGGCAGGAATTATGCAGCACAGGTGGCAATAGTCAAGGAGATGACAGGCAGGAATCGTACAGCTCAGCTGGCAATTGTCAAGCAGATGAGCAGACAGTAATCACGCAGCTCAGCAGGCCCTGATCACGTGACTGAGCATGCACTGTTCACGTCGCTGATCACACACCGATCATGTGAATGATCATGCACTGATCACGTGGCTATCATGCACTGATCACGTGATTGCGCATGCACTGATCACGTAATTGTATGCACTGCTCACGTGGCTATCATGCACTGATCACGTGACTGATCATGCACTGATCACGTAGCTATCTTGCACTGATCACGTGGCTGATCATACACTGATCACGGGACTGATCGTGCACTGATCACGGCGCTAATCATGCACTGACTACGTGACTCCACATGCACTGATCACCTGGCTGATCATGCACTGATCACGTGGCTATCATGCAATGATCACGTGGCTATCATGCACTGATCACGTGGATGATCATGCACTGATACCGTGACTGAGCATGGACGGGTCACATGACTATCATGCAGTGATCACGTGACTTAATGGGGCTGACCATGTGACTGATCATGCGCTGAGCATGTTTGCTATCATACACTGATCATGTGCCTCTGGAGGCAATGAACAAAGAGCTGAGTAGGCATGAATCAAACAGTCAGCAGGCAATAATCATGGAACTCAGCTGTGAGGAATCATGCTGCTCAGCTGGCAATAATCAAGCAGCTGAGCAGGCAGGAATTACACAGCACAGCTGGCAATTGTCAAGCAGATGACAGGCAGGAATCATGCAGCTCAGCTGGCAATGTCAAGCAGATGAGCAGACAGTAATCACGCAGCTCAGCAGGCACTGATCACGTGACTGAGCATGCACTGTTCACGTGGCTGATCATACACTGATCACGTGATTGATCAAGCATTGATCACGTGGCTATCATGCACTGATCACGTGGCTAATCATGCACTGTTCACGTGTCTGACCATGCACTGATCACGTGGCTGATCATGCACTGAACACGTGATTGAACATGCACTGATCACGTGGCTGATCATGCAGTGATCACGCAGCTACCATGTACTGGTCACATGACTGATCATGCACTGATCACGTAATTGATCATGCACTGATCACCTGGCTTATCATGCATTCATCATGTGACTGATCATGTGCTGATCATGTTTGGTGTCACACACTGATCATGTGCATCTGGAGGCAATGAACAAAGAGCTGAGTAGGCAGGAATCAGTCAGCAGGCTATAATCATGGAACTCAGCTCTGAGAAATCATGCTGCTCAGCTGGAAATAATCAAGTAGATGAGCAGGCAGGAATTATGCAGCACAGGTGGCAATAGTCAAGGAGATGACAGGCAGGAATCGTACAGCTCAGCTGGCAATTGTCAAGCAGATGAGCAGACAGTAATCACGCAGCTCAGCAGGCCCTGATCACGTGACTGAGCATGCACTGTTCACGTCGCTGATCACACACCTATCATGTGAATGATCATGCACTGATCACGTGGCTCTCATGCACTGATCACGTGATTGCGCATGCACTGATCACGTAATTGTATGCACTGCTCACGTGGCTATCATGCACTGATCATGTGACTGATCATGCACTGATCACGTAGCTATCTTGCACTGATCACTTGGCTGATCATACACTCATCACGGGACTGATCGTGCACTGATCACGGCGCTATCATGCATTGACTACATGACTCCACATGCACTGATCACGTGGATGATCATGCACTGATCACGTGACTATCATGCACTAATCACGTGGCTATCATTCACTGATCAGGTGGATATCATGCACTGATCACGTGGCTGATCACACACGTATCACATGACTGATCATGCACTGATCACGTGGCTATCATGTACTGATCACGTGGCTGATCATGCAATGATCACGTAGCTACCATGTACTGGTCACGTGACTGATCATGCAATGATCACGTAATTGATCATGCACTGATCATGTGGCTGATCATGCACTGATCACGTGACTGATCATGCACTGATCACGTGACTGATCAAGCACTGATCACGTGGCTATCATGCACTGCTAATGTGGCTGATCATGAAATGATCACGCAGCTACCATGTACTGGTCACGTGACTGATCATGCACTGATCATGTGGCTGATCAGGCACTGATCACGTGACTGATCATGCACTGATCACGTGGCTATCATGCACTGATCACTTGGCTGGTCATACACTGATCACGCAGCTACCATGTACTGGTCACGTGACTGATCATGCACTGATGATGTAATTGATCATGCACTGATCACGTGGCTATCATGCACTGATCACATGGCTGGTCATACACTGATCACGTGCCTGGTCATGCACAGATTACATGACTGATCATGCACTGATCACGTCACTGATCATGCACTGATCACGTGGCTATCATGCACTACTCACGTGGCTGATCATGCAATGATCATGTAGCTACCATGTACCGGTCACGTGACTGATCATACACCCATCAGGTGACTGATCATGCACTGATCACGTGGCTATCATGCACTGATCATGTGGCTGGTCATACACTGATCACCTGCCTGGTCATGCACAGATCACGTGACTAATCATGAACTGATCACGTAGCAATCATTCACTGATCACCTGGCTGATCATGCACTGATCACGTGGCTATCATGCAATGATCACGTGGCTATCATGCACTGATCACGTGTCTGATCATGCACTGATACCATGACTGAGCATGGACTGGTCACATGACTATCATGTAGTGATCACGTGACTTAATGGGGCTGACCATGTGACTGATCATGCGCTGAGCATGTTTGCTATCATACACTGATCATGTGCCTCTGGAGGCAATAAACAAAGAGCTGAGTAGGCATGAATCAAACAGTCAGCAGGCAATAATCATGGAACTCAGCTGTGAGGAATCATGCTGCTCAGCTGGCAATAATCAAGCAGCTGAGCAGGCAGGAATTACACAGCACAGCTGGCAATTGTCAAGCAGATGACAGGCAGGAATCATGCAGCTCAGCTGGCAATTGTCAAGCAGATGAGCAGACAGTAATCACGCAGCTCAGCAGGCCCTGATCACGTGACTGAGCATGCACTGTTCACCTGGCTGATCATACACTGATCACGTGATTGATCAAGCATTGATCACTTGGATATCATGCACTGATCACGTGGCTAATCATACACTGTTCACGTGTCTGACCATGCACTGATCACGTGGCTGATCATGCACTGAACACGTGATTGAACATGCACTTATCACGTGGCTGATCATGCAGTGATCACGCAGCTACCATGTACTGGTCACATGACTGATCATGCACTGATCACGTAATTGATCATGCACTGATCACCTGGCTTATCATGCATTCATCATGTGACTGATCATGTGCTGATCATGTTTGGTGTCACACACTGATCATGTGCATCTGGAGGCAATGAACAAAGAGCTGAGTAGGCAGGAATCAGTCAGCAGGCTATAATCATGGAACTCAGCTCTGAGAAATCATGCTGCTCAGCTGGAAATAATCAAGTAGATGAGCAGGCAGGAATTATGCAGCACAGGTGGCAATAGTCAAGGAGATGACAGGCAGGAATCGTACAGCTCAGCTGGCAATTGTCAAGCAGATGAGCAGACAGTAATCACGCAGCTCAGCAGGCCCTGATCACGTGACTGAGCATGCACTGTTCACGTCGCTGATCACACACCTATCATGTGAATGATCATGCACTGATCACGTGGCTCTCATGCACTGATCACGTGATTGCGCATGCACTGATCACGTAATTGTATGCACTGCTCACGTGGCTATCATGCACTGATCATGTGACTGATCATGCACTGATCACGTAGCTATCTTGCACTGATCACTTGGCTGATCATACACTCATCACGGGACTGATCGTGCACTGATCACGGCGCTATCATGCATTGACTACATGACTCCACATGCACTGATCACGTGGATGATCATGCACTGATCACGTGACTATCATGCACTAATCACGTGGCTATCATTCACTGATCAGGTGGATATCATGCACTGATCACGTGGCTGATCACACACGTATCACATGACTGATCATGCACTGATCACGTGGCTATCATGTACTGATCACGTGGCTGATCATGCAATGATCACGTAGCTACCATGTACTGGTCACGTGACTGATCATGCAATGATCACGTAATTGATCATGCACTGATCATGTGGCTGATCATGCACTGATCACGTGACTGATCATGCACTGATCACGTGACTGATCAAGCACTGATCACGTGGCTGATCATGCACTGCTAACGTGGCTGATCATGCAATGATCACGTGGCTGATCAGGCACTGATCACGTGACTGATCAGGCACTGATCACGTGACTGATCATGCACTGATCACGTGGCTATCATGCACTGATCACTTGGCTGGTCATACACTGATCACGCAGCTACCATGTACTGGTCACGTGACTGATCATGCACTGATGATGTAATTGATCATGCACTGATCACGTGGCTATCATGCACTGATCACATGGCTGGTCATACACTGATCACGTGCCTGGTCATGCACAGATTACATGACTGATCATGCACTGATCACGTCACTGATCATGCACTGATCACGTGGCTATCATGCACTACTCACGTGGCTGATCATGCAATGATCATGTAGCTACCATGTACCGGTCACGTGACTGATCATACACCCATCAGGTGACTGATCATGCACTGATCACGTGGCTATCATGCACTGATCATGTGGCTGGTCATACACTGATCACCTGCCTGGTCATGCACAGATCACGTGACTAATCATGAACTGATCACGTAGCAATCATTCACTGATCACCTGGCTGATCATGCACTGATCACGTGGCTATCATGCAATGATCACGTGGCTATCATGCACTGATCACGTGTCTGATCATGCACTGATACCATGACTGAGCATGGACTGGTCACATGACTATCATGTAGTGATCACGTGACTTAATGGGGCTGACCATGTGACTGATCATGCGCTGAGCATGTTTGCTATCATACACTGATCATGTGCCTCTGGAGGCAATAAACAAAGAGCTGAGTAGGCATGAATCAAACAGTCAGCAGGCAATAATCATGGAACTCAGCTGTGAGGAATCATGCTGCTCAGCTGGCAATAATCAAGCAGCTGAGCAGGCAGGAATTACACAGCACAGCTGGCAATTGTCAAGCAGATGACAGGCAGGAATCATGCAGCTCAGCTGGCAATTGTCAAGCAGATGAGCAGACAGTAATCACGCAGCTCAGCAGGCCCTGATCACGTGACTGAGCATGCACTGTTCACCTGGCTGATCATACACTGATCACGTGATTGATCAAGCATTGATCACTTGGATATCATGCACTGATCACGTGGCTAATCATACACTGTTCACGTGTCTGACCATGCACTGATCACGTGGCTGATCATGCACTGAACACGTGATTGAACATGCACTTATCACGTGGCTGATCATGCAGTGATCACGCAGCTACCATGTACTGGTCACATGACTGATCATGCACTGATCACGTAATTGATCATGCACTGATCACCTGGCTTATCATGCATTCATCATGTGACTGATCATGTGCTGATCATGTTTGGTGTCACACACTGATCATGTGCATCTGGAGGCAATGAACAAAGAGCTGAGTAGGCAGGAATCAGTCAGCAGGCTATAATCATGGAACTCAGCTCTGAGAAATCATGCTGCTCAGCTGGAAATAATCAAGTAGATGAGCAGGCAGGAATTATGCAGCACAGGTGGCAATAGTCAAGGAGATGACAGGCAGGAATCGTACAGCTCAGCTGGCAATTGTCAAGCAGATGAGCAGACAGTAATCACGCAGCTCAGCAGGCCCTGATCACGTGACTGAGCATGCACTGTTCACGTCGCTGATCACACACCTATCATGTGAATGATCATGCACTGATCACGTGGCTCTCATGCACTGATCACGTGATTGCGCATGCACTGATCACGTAATTGTATGCACTGCTCACGTGGCTATCATGCACTGATCATGTGACTGATCATGCACTGATCACGTAGCTATCTTGCACTGATCACTTGGCTGATCATACACTCATCACGGGACTGATCGTGCACTGATCACGGCGCTATCATGCATTGACTACATGACTCCACATGCACTGATCACGTGGATGATCATGCACTGATCACGTGACTATCATGCACTAATCACGTGGCTATCATTCACTGATCAGGTGGATATCATGCACTGATCACGTGGCTGATCACACACGTATCACATGACTGATCATGCACTGATCACGTGGCTATCATGTACTGATCACGTGGCTGATCATGCAATGATCACGTAGCTACCATGTACTGGTCACGTGACTGATCATGCAATGATCACGTAATTGATCATGCACTGATCATGTGGCTGATCATGCACTGATCACGTGACTGATCATGCACTGATCACGTGACTGATCAAGCACTGATCACGTGGCTATCATGCACTGCTAATGTGGCTGATCATGAAATGATCACGCAGCTACCATGTACTGGTCACGTGACTGATCATGCACTGATCATGTGGCTGATCAGGCACTGATCACGTGACTGATCATGCACTGATCACGTGGCTATCATGCACTGATCACTTGGCTGGTCATACACTGATCACGCAGCTACCATGTACTGGTCACGTGACTGATCATGCACTGATGATGTAATTGATCATGCACTGATCACGTGGCTATCATGCACTGATCACATGGCTGGTCATACACTGATCACGTGCCTGGTCATGCACAGATTACATGACTGATCATGCACTGATCACGTCACTGATCATGCACTGATCACGTGGCTATCATGCACTACTCACGTGGCTGATCATGCAATGATCATGTAGCTACCATGTACCGGTCACGTGACTGATCATACACCCATCAGGTGACTGATCATGCACTGATCACGTGGCTATCATGCACTGATCATGTGGCTGGTCATACACTGATCACCTGCCTGGTCATGCACAGATCACGTGACTAATCATGAACTGATCACGTAGCAATCATTCACTGATCACCTGGCTGATCATGCACTGATCACGTGGCTATCATGCAATGATCACGTGGCTATCATGCACTGATCACGTGTCTGATCATGCACTGATACCATGACTGAGCATGGACTGGTCACATGACTATCATGTAGTGATCACGTGACTTAATGGGGCTGACCATGTGACTGATCATGCGCTGAGCATGTTTGCTATCATACACTGATCATGTGCCTCTGGAGGCAATAAACAAAGAGCTGAGTAGGCATGAATCAAACAGTCAGCAGGCAATAATCATGGAACTCAGCTGTGAGGAATCATGCTGCTCAGCTGGCAATAATCAAGCAGCTGAGCAGGCAGGAATTACACAGCACAGCTGGCAATTGTCAAGCAGATGACAGGCAGGAATCATGCAGCTCAGCTGGCAATTGTCAAGCAGATGAGCAGACAGTAATCACGCAGCTCAGCAGGCCCTGATCACGTGACTGAGCATGCACTGTTCACCTGGCTGATCATACACTGATCACGTGATTGATCAAGCATTGATCACTTGGATATCATGCACTGATCACGTGGCTAATCATACACTGTTCACGTGTCTGACCATGCACTGATCACGTGGCTGATCATGCACTGAACACGTGATTGAACATGCACTTATCACGTGGCTGATCATGCAGTGATCACGCAGCTACCATGTACTGGTCACATGACTGATCATGCACTGATCACGTAATTGATCATGCACTGATCACCTGGCTTATCATGCATTCATCATGTGACTGATCATGTGCTGATCATGTTTGGTGTCACACACTGATCATGTGCATCTGGAGGCAATGAACAAAGAGCTGAGTAGGCAGGAATCAGTCAGCAGGCTATAATCATGGAACTCAGCTCTGAGAAATCATGCTGCTCAGCTGGAAATAATCAAGTAGATGAGCAGGCAGGAATTATGCAGCACAGGTGGCAATAGTCAAGGAGATGACAGGCAGGAATCGTACAGCTCAGCTGGCAATTGTCAAGCAGATGAGCAGACAGTAATCACGCAGCTCAGCAGGCCCTGATCACGTGACTGAGCATGCACTGTTCACGTCGCTGATCACACACCTATCATGTGAATGATCATGCACTGATCACGTGGCTCTCATGCACTGATCACGTGATTGCGCATGCACTGATCACGTAATTGTATGCACTGCTCACGTGGCTATCATGCACTGATCATGTGACTGATCATGCACTGATCACGTAGCTATCTTGCACTGATCACTTGGCTGATCATACACTCATCACGGGACTGATCGTGCACTGATCACGGCGCTATCATGCATTGACTACATGACTCCACATGCACTGATCACGTGGATGATCATGCACTGATCACGTGACTATCATGCACTAATCACGTGGCTATCATTCACTGATCAGGTGGATATCATGCACTGATCACGTGGCTGATCACACACGTATCACATGACTGATCATGCACTGATCACGTGGCTATCATGTACTGATCACGTGGCTGATCATGCAATGATCACGTAGCTACCATGTACTGGTCACGTGACTGATCATGCAATGATCACGTAATTGATCATGCACTGATCATGTGGCTGATCATGCACTGATCACGTGACTGATCATGCACTGATCACGTGACTGATCAAGCACTGATCACGTGGCTATCATGCACTGCTAATGTGGCTGATCATGAAATGATCACGCAGCTACCATGTACTGGTCACGTGACTGATCATGCACTGATCATGTGGCTGATCAGGCACTGATCACGTGACTGATCATGCACTGATCACGTGGCTATCATGCACTGATCACTTGGCTGGTCATACACTGATCACGCAGCTACCATGTACTGGTCACGTGACTGATCATGCACTGATGATGTAATTGATCATGCACTGATCACGTGGCTATCATGCACTGATCACATGGCTGGTCATACACTGATCACGTGCCTGGTCATGCACAGATTACATGACTGATCATGCACTGATCACGTCACTGATCATGCACTGATCACGTGGCTATCATGCACTACTCACGTGGCTGATCATGCAATGATCATGTAGCTACCATGTACCGGTCACGTGACTGATCATACACCCATCAGGTGACTGATCATGCACTGATCACGTGGCTATCATGCACTGATCATGTGGCTGGTCATACACTGATCACCTGCCTGGTCATGCACAGATCACGTGACTAATCATGAACTGATCACGTAGCAATCATTCACTGATCACCTGGCTGATCATGCACTGATCACGTGGCTATCATGCAATGATCACGTGGCTATCATGCACTGATCACGTGTCTGATCATGCACTGATACCATGACTGAGCATGGACTGGTCACATGACTATCATGTAGTGATCACGTGACTTAATGGGGCTGACCATGTGACTGATCATGCGCTGAGCATGTTTGCTATCATACACTGATCATGTGCCTCTGGAGGCAATAAACAAAGAGCTGAGTAGGCATGAATCAAACAGTCAGCAGGCAATAATCATGGAACTCAGCTGTGAGGAATCATGCTGCTCAGCTGGCAATAATCAAGCAGCTGAGCAGGCAGGAATTACACAGCACAGCTGGCAATTGTCAAGCAGATGACAGGCAGGAATCATGCAGCTCAGCTGGCAATTGTCAAGCAGATGAGCAGACAGTAATCACGCAGCTCAGCAGGCCCTGATCACGTGACTGAGCATGCACTGTTCACCTGGCTGATCATACACTGATCACGTGATTGATCAAGCATTGATCACTTGGATATCATGCACTGATCACGTGGCTAATCATACACTGTTCACGTGTCTGACCATGCACTGATCACGTGGCTGATCATGCACTGAACACGTGATTGAACATGCACTTATCACGTGGCTGATCATGCAGTGATCACGCAGCTACCATGTACTGGTCACATGACTGATCATGCACTGATCACGTAATTGATCATGCACTGATCACCTGGCTTATCATGCATTCATCATGTGACTGATCATGTGCTGATCATGTTTGGTGTCACACACTGATCATGTGCATCTGGAGGCAATGAACAAAGAGCTGAGTAGGCAGGAATCAGTCAGCAGGCTATAATCATGGAACTCAGCTCTGAGAAATCATGCTGCTCAGCTGGAAATAATCAAGTAGATGAGCAGGCAGGAATTATGCAGCACAGGTGGCAATAGTCAAGGAGATGACAGGCAGGAATCGTACAGCTCAGCTGGCAATTGTCAAGCAGATGAGCAGACAGTAATCACGCAGCTCAGCAGGCCCTGATCACGTGACTGAGCATGCACTGTTCACGTCGCTGATCACACACCTATCATGTGAATGATCATGCACTGATCACGTGGCTCTCATGCACTGATCACGTGATTGCGCATGCACTGATCACGTAATTGTATGCACTGCTCACGTGGCTATCATGCACTGATCATGTGACTGATCATGCACTGATCACGTAGCTATCTTGCACTGATCACTTGGCTGATCATACACTCATCACGGGACTGATCGTGCACTGATCACGGCGCTATCATGCATTGACTACATGACTCCACATGCACTGATCACGTGGATGATCATGCACTGATCACGTGACTATCATGCACTAATCACGTGGCTATCATTCACTGATCAGGTGGATATCATGCACTGATCACGTGGCTGATCACACACGTATCACATGACTGATCATGCACTGATCACGTGGCTATCATGTACTGATCACGTGGCTGATCATGCAATGATCACGTAGCTACCATGTACTGGTCACGTGACTGATCATGCAATGATCACGTAATTGATCATGCACTGATCATGTGGCTGATCATGCACTGATCACGTGACTGATCATGCACTGATCACGTGACTGATCAAGCACTGATCACGTGGCTATCATGCACTGCTAATGTGGCTGATCATGAAATGATCACGCAGCTACCATGTACTGGTCACGTGACTGATCATGCACTGATCATGTGGCTGATCAGGCACTGATCACGTGACTGATCATGCACTGATCACGTGGCTATCATGCACTGATCACTTGGCTGGTCATACACTGATCACGCAGCTACCATGTACTGGTCACGTGACTGATCATGCACTGATGATGTAATTGATCATGCACTGATCACGTGGCTATCATGCACTGATCACATGGCTGGTCATACACTGATCACGTGCCTGGTCATGCACAGATTACATGACTGATCATGCACTGATCACGTCACTGATCATGCACTGATCACGTGGCTATCATGCACTACTCACGTGGCTGATCATGCAATGATCATGTAGCTACCATGTACCGGTCACGTGACTGATCATACACCCATCAGGTGACTGATCATGCACTGATCACGTGGCTATCATGCACTGATCATGTGGCTGGTCATACACTGATCACCTGCCTGGTCATGCACAGATCACGTGACTAATCATGAACTGATCACGTAGCAATCATTCACTGATCACCTGGCTGATCATGCACTGATCACGTGGCTATCATGCAATGATCACGTGGCTATCATGCACTGATCACGTGTCTGATCATGCACTGATACCATGACTGAGCATGGACTGGTCACATGACTATCATGTAGTGATCACGTGACTTAATGGGGCTGACCATGTGACTGATCATGCGCTGAGCATGTTTGCTATCATACACTGATCATGTGCCTCTGGAGGCAATAAACAAAGAGCTGAGTAGGCATGAATCAAACAGTCAGCAGGCAATAATCATGGAACTCAGCTGTGAGGAATCATGCTGCTCAGCTGGCAATAATCAAGCAGCTGAGCAGGCAGGAATTACACAGCACAGCTGGCAATTGTCAAGCAGATGACAGGCAGGAATCATGCAGCTCAGCTGGCAATTGTCAAGCAGATGAGCAGACAGTAATCACGCAGCTCAGCAGGCCCTGATCACGTGACTGAGCATGCACTGTTCACCTGGCTGATCATACACTGATCACGTGATTGATCAAGCATTGATCACTTGGATATCATGCACTGATCACGTGGCTAATCATACACTGTTCACGTGTCTGACCATGCACTGATCACGTGGCTGATCATGCACTGAACACGTGATTGAACATGCACTTATCACGTGGCTGATCATGCAGTGATCACGCAGCTACCATGTACTGGTCACATGACTGATCATGCACTGATCACGTAATTGATCATGCACTGATCACCTGGCTTATCATGCATTCATCATGTGACTGATCATGTGCTGATCATGTTTGGTGTCACACACTGATCATGTGCATCTGGAGGCAATGAACAAAGAGCTGAGTAGGCAGGAATCAGTCAGCAGGCTATAATCATGGAACTCAGCTCTGAGAAATCATGCTGCTCAGCTGGAAATAATCAAGTAGATGAGCAGGCAGGAATTATGCAGCACAGGTGGCAATAGTCAAGGAGATGACAGGCAGGAATCGTACAGCTCAGCTGGCAATTGTCAAGCAGATGAGCAGACAGTAATCACGCAGCTCAGCAGGCCCTGATCACGTGACTGAGCATGCACTGTTCACGTCGCTGATCACACACCTATCACGTGAATGATCATGCACTGATCACGTGGCTCTCATGCACTGATCACGTGATTGCGCATGCACTGATCACGTAATTGTATGCACTGCTCACGTGGCTATCATGCACTGATCATGTGACTGATCATGCACTGATCACGTAGCTATCTTGCACTGATCACTTGGCTGATCATACACTCATCACGGGACTGATCGTGCACTGATCACGGCGCTATCATGCATTGACTACATGACTCCACATGCACTGATCACGTGGATGATCATGCACTGATCACGTGACTATCATGCACTAATCACGTGGCTATCATTCACTGATCAGGTGGATATCATGCACTGATCACGTGGCTGATCACACACGTATCACATGACTGATCATGCACTGATCACGTGGCTATCATGTACTGATCACGTGGCTGATCATGCAATGTACCATGTACTGGTCACGTGACTGATCATGCAATGATCACGTAATTGATCATGCACTGATCATGTGGCTGATCATGCACTGATCACGTGACTGATCATGCACTGATCACGTGACTGATCAAGCACTGATCACGTGGCTATCATGCACTGCTAATGTGGCTGATCATGAACTGATCACGTGACTGATCATGCACTGATCACTGATCACTGATCACTGATCAGGCACTGATCACGTGACTGATCATGCACTGATCACGTGGCTATCATGCACTGATCACTTGCACTGATCACGCAGCTACCATGTACTGGTCACGTGACTGATCATGCACTGATGATGTAATTGATCATGCACTGATCACGTGGCTGATCATGCACTGATCACATGCACTGATCACGTGGCTGATCATGCACTGATCACGTGACTGATCATGCACTGATCACGTGGCTATCATGCACTGACTCACGTGGCTGATCATGCACTGATCACTGTAGCACTGATCACACTGATCATATCGGGTGACTATCATGCACTGATCACGTGGCTATCATGCACTGATCACGTGCTGATCATGCACTGATCACGTGATCATGCACTGATCACGTGGCACGTATCACATGACTGATCATGCACTGATCACGTGGCTATCATGTACTGATCACGTGGCTGATCATGCAATGATCACGTAGCTACCATGTACTGGTCACGTGACTGATCATGCAATGATCACGTAATTGATCATGCACTGATCATGTGGCTGATCATGCACTGATCACGTGACTGATCATGCACTGATCACGTGACTGATCAAGCACTGATCACGTGGCTATCATGCACTGCTAATGTGGCTGATCATGAAATGATCACGCAGCTACCATGTACTGGTCACGTGACTGATCATGCACTGATCATGTGGCTGATCAGGCACTGATCACGTGACTGATCATGCACTGATCACGTGGCTATCATGCACTGATCACTTGGCTGGTCATACACTGATCACGCAGCTACCATGTACTGGTCACGTGACTGATCATGCACTGATGATGTAATTGATCATGCACTGATCACGTGGCTATCATGCACTGATCACATGGCTGGTCATACACTGATCACGTGCCTGGTCATGCACAGATTACATGACTGATCATGCACTGATCACGTCACTGATCATGCACTGATCACGTGGCTATCATGCACTACTCACGTGGCTGATCATGCAATGATCATGTAGCTACCATGTACCGGTCACGTGACTGATCATACACCCATCAGGTGACTGATCATGCACTGATCACGTGGCTATCATGCACTGATCATGTGGCTGGTCATACACTGATCACCTGCCTGGTCATGCACAGATCACGTGACTAATCATGAACTGATCACGTAGCAATCATTCACTGATCACCTGGCTGATCATGCACTGATCACGTGGCTATCATGCAATGATCACGTGGCTATCATGCACTGATCACGTGTCTGATCATGCACTGATACCATGACTGAGCATGGACTGGTCACATGACTATCATGTAGTGATCACGTGACTTAATGGGGCTGACCATGTGACTGATCATGCGCTGAGCATGTTTGCTATCATACACTGATCATGTGCCTCTGGAGGCAATAAACAAAGAGCTGAGTAGGCATGAATCAAACAGTCAGCAGGCAATAATCATGGAACTCAGCTGTGAGGAATCATGCTGCTCAGCTGGCAATAATCAAGCAGCTGAGCAGGCAGGAATTACACAGCACAGCTGGCAATTGTCAAGCAGATGACAGGCAGGAATCATGCAGCTCAGCTGGCAATTGTCAAGCAGATGAGCAGACAGTAATCACGCAGCTCAGCAGGCCCTGATCACGTGACTGAGCATGCACTGTTCACCTGGCTGATCATACACTGATCACGTGATTGATCAAGCATTGATCACTTGGATATCATGCACTGATCACGTGGCTAATCATACACTGTTCACGTGTCTGACCATGCACTGATCACGTGGCTGATCATGCACTGAACACGTGATTGAACATGCACTTATCACGTGGCTGATCATGCAGTGATCACGCAGCTACCATGTACTGGTCACATGACTGATCATGCACTGATCACGTAATTGATCATGCACTGATCACCTGGCTTATCATGCATTCATCATGTGACTGATCATGTGCTGATCATGTTTGGTGTCACACACTGATCATGTGCATCTGGAGGCAATGAACAAAGAGCTGAGTAGGCAGGAATCAGTCAGCAGGCTATAATCATGGAACTCAGCTCTGAGAAATCATGCTGCTCAGCTGGAAATAATCAAGTAGATGAGCAGGCAGGAATTATGCAGCACAGGTGGCAATAGTCAAGGAGATGACAGGCAGGAATCGTACAGCTCAGCTGGCAATTGTCAAGCAGATGAGCAGACAGTAATCACGCAGCTCAGCAGGCCCTGATCACGTGACTGAGCATGCACTGTTCACGTCGCTGATCACACACCTATCATGTGAATGATCATGCACTGATCACGTGGCTCTCATGCACTGATCACGTGATTGCGCATGCACTGATCACGTAATTGTATGCACTGCTCACGTGGCTATCATGCACTGATCATGTGACTGATCATGCACTGATCACGTAGCTATCTTGCACTGATCACTTGGCTGATCATACACTCATCACGGGACTGATCGTGCACTGATCACGGCGCTATCATGCATTGACTACATGACTCCACATGCACTGATCACGTGGATGATCATGCACTGATCACGTGACTATCATGCACTAATCACGTGGCTATCATTCACTGATCAGGTGGATATCATGCACTGATCACGTGGCTGATCACACACGTATCACATGACTGATCATGCACTGATCACGTGGCTATCATGTACTGATCACGTGGCTGATCATGCAATGATCACGTAGCTACCATGTACTGGTCACGTGACTGATCATGCAATGATCACGTAATTGATCATGCACTGATCATGTGGCTGATCATGCACTGATCACGTGACTGATCATGCACTGATCACGTGACTGATCAAGCACTGATCACGTGGCTATCATGCACTGCTAATGTGGCTGATCATGAAATGATCACGCAGCTACCATGTACTGGTCACGTGACTGATCATGCACTGATCATGTGGCTGATCAGGCACTGATCACGTGACTGATCATGCACTGATCACGTGGCTATCATGCACTGATCACTTGGCTGGTCATACACTGATCACGCAGCTACCATGTACTGGTCACGTGACTGATCATGCACTGATGATGTAATTGATCATGCACTGATCACGTGGCTATCATGCACTGATCACATGGCTGGTCATACACTGATCACGTGCCTGGTCATGCACAGATTACATGACTGATCATGCACTGATCACGTCACTGATCATGCACTGATCACGTGGCTATCATGCACTACTCACGTGGCTGATCATGCAATGATCATGTAGCTACCATGTACCGGTCACGTGACTGATCATACACCCATCAGGTGACTGATCATGCACTGATCACGTGGCTATCATGCACTGATCATGTGGCTGGTCATACACTGATCACCTGCCTGGTCATGCACAGATCACGTGACTAATCATGAACTGATCACGTAGCAATCATTCACTGATCACCTGGCTGATCATGCACTGATCACGTGGCTATCATGCAATGATCACGTGGCTATCATGCACTGATCACGTGTCTGATCATGCACTGATACCATGACTGAGCATGGACTGGTCACATGACTATCATGTAGTGATCACG
The DNA here is from genome assembly GCF_032452875.1 of Bos javanicus. Lineage (NCBI taxonomy): Eukaryota > Metazoa > Chordata > Mammalia > Artiodactyla > Bovidae > Bos > Bos javanicus. Next base: position 883,048 of record NW_026893610.1, on the reverse strand, counting down.
TGACTTAATGGGGCTGACCATGTGACTGATCATGCGCTGAGCATGTTTGCTATCATACACTGATCATGTGCCTCTGGAGGCAATAAACAAAGAGCTGAGTAGGCATGAATCAAACAGTCAGCAGGCAATAATCATGGAACTCAGCTGTGAGGAATCATGCTGCTCAGCTGGCAATAATCAAGCAGCTGAGCAGGCAGGAATTACACAGCACAGCTGGCAATTGTCAAGCAGATGACAGGCAGGAATCATGCAGCTCAGCTGGCAATTGTCAAGCAGATGAGCAGACAGTAATCACGCAGCTCAGCAGGCCCTGATCACGTGACTGAGCATGCACTGTTCACCTGGCTGATCATACACTGATCACGTGATTGATCAAGCATTGATCACTTGGATATCATGCACTGATCACGTGGCTAATCATACACTGTTCACGTGTCTGACCATGCACTGATCACGTGGCTGATCATGCACTGAACACGTGATTGAACATGCACTTATCACGTGGCTGATCATGCAGTGATCACGCAGCTACCATGTACTGGTCACATGACTGATCATGCACTGATCACGTAATTGATCATGCACTGATCACCTGGCTTATCATGCATTCATCATGTGACTGATCATGTGCTGATCATGTTTGGTGTCACACACTGATCATGTGCATCTGGAGGCAATGAACAAAGAGCTGAGTAGGCAGGAATCAGTCAGCAGGCTATAATCATGGAACTCAGCTCTGAGAAATCATGCTGCTCAGCTGGAAATAATCAAGTAGATGAGCAGGCAGGAATTATGCAGCACAGGTGGCAATAGTCAAGGAGATGACAGGCAGGAATCGTACAGCTCAGCTGGCAATTGTCAAGCAGATGAGCAGACAGTAATCACGCAGCTCAGCAGGCCCTGATCACGTGACTGAGCATGCACTGTTCACGTCGCTGATCACACACCTATCATGTGAATGATCATGCACTGATCACGTGGCTCTCATGCACTGATCACGTGATTGCGCATGCACTGATCACGTAATTGTATGCACTGCTCACGTGGCTATCATGCACTGATCATGTGACTGATCATGCACTGATCACGTAGCTATCTTGCACTGATCACTTGGCTGATCATACACTCATCACGGGACTGATCGTGCACTGATCACGGCGCTATCATGCATTGACTACATGACTCCACATGCACTGATCACGTGGATGATCATGCACTGATCACGTGACTATCATGCACTAATCACGTGGCTATCATTCACTGATCAGGTGGATATCATGCACTGATCACGTGGCTGATCACACACGTATCACATGACTGATCATGCACTGATCACGTGGCTATCATGTACTGATCACGTGGCTGATCATGCAATGATCACGTAGCTACCATGTACTGGTCACGTGACTGATCATGCAATGATCACGTAATTGATCATGCACTGATCATGTGGCTGATCATGCACTGATCACGTGACTGATCATGCACTGATCACGTGACTGATCAAGCACTGATCACGTGGCTATCATGCACTGCTAATGTGGCTGATCATGAAATGATCACGCAGCTACCATGTACTGGTCACGTGACTGATCATGCACTGATCATGTGGCTGATCAGGCACTGATCACGTGACTGATCATGCACTGATCACGTGGCTATCATGCACTGATCACTTGGCTGGTCATACACTGATCACGCAGCTACCATGTACTGGTCACGTGACTGATCATGCACTGATGATGTAATTGATCATGCACTGATCACGTGGCTATCATGCACTGATCACATGGCTGGTCATACACTGATCACGTGCCTGGTCATGCACAGATTACATGACTGATCATGCACTGATCACGTCACTGATCATGCACTGATCACGTGGCTATCATGCACTACTCACGTGGCTGATCATGCAATGATCATGTAGCTACCATGTACCGGTCACGTGACTGATCATACACCCATCAGGTGACTGATCATGCACTGATCACGTGGCTATCATGCACTGATCATGTGGCTGGTCATACACTGATCACCTGCCTGGTCATGCACAGATCACGTGACTAATCATGAACTGATCACGTAGCAATCATTCACTGATCACCTGGCTGATCATGCACTGATCACGTGGCTATCATGCAATGATCACGTGGCTATCATGCACTGATCACGTGTCTGATCATGCACTGATACCATGACTGAGCATGGACTGGTCACATGACTATCATGTAGTGATCACGTGACTTAATGGGGCTGACCATGTGACTGATCATGCGCTGAGCATGTTTGCTATCATACACTGATCATGTGCCTCTGGAGGCAATAAACAAAGAGCTGAGTAGGCATGAATCAAACAGTCAGCAGGCAATAATCATGGAACTCAGCTGTGAGGAATCATGCTGCTCAGCTGGCAATAATCAAGCAGCTGAGCAGGCAGGAATTACACAGCACAGCTGGCAATTGTCAAGCAGATGACAGGCAGGAATCATGCAGCTCAGCTGGCAATTGTCAAGCAGATGAGCAGACAGTAATCACGCAGCTCAGCAGGCCCTGATCACGTGACTGAGCATGCACTGTTCACCTGGCTGATCATACACTGATCACGTGATTGATCAAGCATTGATCACTTGGATATCATGCACTGATCACGTGGCTAATCATACACTGTTCACGTGTCTGACCATGCACTGATCACGTGGCTGATCATGCACTGAACACGTGATTGAACATGCACTTATCACGTGGCTGATCATGCAGTGATCACGCAGCTACCATGTACTGGTCACATGACTGATCATGCACTGATCACGTAATTGATCATGCACTGATCACCTGGCTTATCATGCATTCATCATGTGACTGATCATGTGCTGATCATGTTTGGTGTCACACACTGATCATGTGCATCTGGAGGCAATGAACAAAGAGCTGAGTAGGCAGGAATCAGTCAGCAGGCTATAATCATGGAACTCAGCTCTGAGAAATCATGCTGCTCAGCTGGAAATAATCAAGTAGATGAGCAGGCAGGAATTATGCAGCACAGGTGGCAATAGTCAAGGAGATGACAGGCAGGAATCGTACAGCTCAGCTGGCAATTGTCAAGCAGATGAGCAGACAGTAATCACGCAGCTCAGCAGGCCCTGATCACGTGACTGAGCATGCACTGTTCACGTCGCTGATCACACACCTATCATGTGAATGATCATGCACTGATCACGTGGCTCTCATGCACTGATCACGTGATTGCGCATGCACTGATCACGTAATTGTATGCACTGCTCACGTGGCTATCATGCACTGATCATGTGACTGATCATGCACTGATCACGTAGCTATCTTGCACTGATCACTTGGCTGATCATACACTCATCACGGGACTGATCGTGCACTGATCACGGCGCTATCATGCATTGACTACATGACTCCACATGCACTGATCACGTGGATGATCATGCACTGATCACGTGACTATCATGCACTAATCACGTGGCTATCATTCACTGATCAGGTGGATATCATGCACTGATCACGTGGCTGATCACACACGTATCACATGACTGATCATGCACTGATCACGTGGCTATCATGTACTGATCACGTGGCTGATCATGCAATGATCACGTAGCTACCATGTACTGGTCACGTGACTGATCATGCAATGATCACGTAATTGATCATGCACTGATCATGTGGCTGATCATGCACTGATCACGTGACTGATCATGCACTGATCACGTGACTGATCAAGCACTGATCACGTGGCTATCATGCACTGCTAATGTGGCTGATCATGAAATGATCACGCAGCTACCATGTACTGGTCACGTGACTGATCATGCACTGATCATGTGGCTGATCAGGCACTGATCACGTGACTGATCATGCACTGATCACGTGGCTATCATGCACTGATCACTTGGCTGGTCATACACTGATCACGCAGCTACCATGTACTGGTCACGTGACTGATCATGCACTGATGATGTAATTGATCATGCACTGATCACGTGGCTATCATGCACTGATCACATGGCTGGTCATACACTGATCACGTGCCTGGTCATGCACAGATTACATGACTGATCATGCACTGATCACGTCACTGATCATGCACTGATCACGTGGCTATCATGCACTACTCACGTGGCTGATCATGCAATGATCATGTAGCTACCATGTACCGGTCACGTGACTGATCATACACCCATCAGGTGACTGATCATGCACTGATCACGTGGCTATCATGCACTGATCATGTGGCTGGTCATACACTGATCACCTGCCTGGTCATGCACAGATCACGTGACTAATCATGAACTGATCACGTAGCAATCATTCACTGATCACCTGGCTGATCATGCACTGATCACGTGGCTATCATGCAATGATCACGTGGCTATCATGCACTGATCACGTGTCTGATCATGCACTGATACCATGACTGAGCATGGACTGGTCACATGACTATCATGTAGTGATCACGTGACTTAATGGGGCTGACCATGTGACTGATCATGCGCTGAGCATGTTTGCTATCATACACTGATCATGTGCCTCTGGAGGCAATAAACAAAGAGCTGAGTAGGCATGAATCAAACAGTCAGCAGGCAATAATCATGGAACTCAGCTGTGAGGAATCATGCTGCTCAGCTGGCAATAATCAAGCAGCTGAGCAGGCAGGAATTACACAGCACAGCTGGCAATTGTCAAGCAGATGACAGGCAGGAATCATGCAGCTCAGCTGGCAATTGTCAAGCAGATGAGCAGACAGTAATCACGCAGCTCAGCAGGCCCTGATCACGTGACTGAGCATGCACTGTTCACCTGGCTGATCATACACTGATCACGTGATTGATCAAGCATTGATCACTTGGATATCATGCACTGATCACGTGGCTAATCATACACTGTTCACGTGTCTGACCATGCACTGATCACGTGGCTGATCATGCACTGAACACGTGATTGAACATGCACTTATCACGTGGCTGATCATGCAGTGATCACGCAGCTACCATGTACTGGTCACATGACTGATCATGCACTGATCACGTAATTGATCATGCACTGATCACCTGGCTTATCATGCATTCATCATGTGACTGATCATGTGCTGATCATGTTTGGTGTCACACACTGATCATGTGCATCTGGAGGCAATGAACAAAGAGCTGAGTAGGCAGGAATCAGTCAGCAGGCTATAATCATGGAACTCAGCTCTGAGAAATCATGCTGCTCAGCTGGAAATAATCAAGTAGATGAGCAGGCAGGAATTATGCAGCACAGGTGGCAATAGTCAAGGAGATGACAGGCAGGAATCGTACAGCTCAGCTGGCAATTGTCAAGCAGATGAGCAGACAGTAATCACGCAGCTCAGCAGGCCCTGATCACGTGACTGAGCATGCACTGTTCACGTCGCTGATCACACACCTATCATGTGAATGATCATGCACTGATCACGTGGCTCTCATGCACTGATCACGTGATTGCGCATGCACTGATCACGTAATTGTATGCACTGCTCACGTGGCTATCATGCACTGATCATGTGACTGATCATGCACTGATCACGTAGCTATCTTGCACTGATCACTTGGCTGATCATACACTCATCACGGGACTGATCGTGCACTGATCACGGCGCTATCATGCATTGACTACATGACTCCACATGCACTGATCACGTGGATGATCATGCACTGATCACGTGACTATCATGCACTAATCACGTGGCTATCATTCACTGATCAGGTGGATATCATGCACTGATCACGTGGCTGATCACACACGTATCACATGACTGATCATGCACTGATCACGTGGCTATCATGTACTGATCACGTGGCTGATCATGCAATGATCACGTAGCTACCATGTACTGGTCACGTGACTGATCATGCAATGATCACGTAATTGATCATGCACTGATCATGTGGCTGATCATGCACTGATCACGTGACTGATCATGCACTGATCACGTGACTGATCAAGCACTGATCACGTGGCTATCATGCACTGCTAATGTGGCTGATCATGAAATGACTGCTCATGTACTGGTCACGTGACTGATCATGCACTGATCATGTGGCTGATCAGGCACTGATCACGTGACTGATCATGCACTGATCACGTGGCTATCATGCACTGATCACTTGGCTGGTCATACACTGATCACGCAGCTACCATGTACTGGTCACGTGACTGATCATGCACTGATGATGTAATTGATCATGCACTGATCACGTGGCTATCATGCACTGATCACATGGCTGGTCATACACTGATCACGTGCCTGGTCATGCACAGATTACATGACTGATCATGCACTGATCACGTCACTGATCATGCACTGATCACGTGGCTATCATGCACTACTCACGTGGCTGATCATGCAATGATCATGTAGCTACCATGTACCGGTCACGTGACTGATCATACACCCATCAGGTGACTGATCATGCACTGATCACGTGGCTATCATGCACTGATCATGTGGCTGGTCATACACTGATCACCTGCCTGGTCATGCACAGATCACGTGACTAATCATGAACTGATCACGTAGCAATCATTCACTGATCACCTGGCTGATCATGCACTGATCACGTGGCTATCATGCAATGATCACGTGGCTATCATGCACTGATCACGTGTCTGATCATGCACTGATACCATGACTGAGCATGGACTGGTCACATGACTATCATGTAGTGATCACGTGACTTAATGGGGCTGACCATGTGACTGATCATGCGCTGAGCATGTTTGCTATCATACACTGATCATGTGCCTCTGGAGGCAATAAACAAAGAGCTGAGTAGGCATGAATCAAACAGTCAGCAGGCAATAATCATGGAACTCAGCTGTGAGGAATCATGCTGCTCAGCTGGCAATAATCAAGCAGCTGAGCAGGCAGGAATTACACAGCACAGCTGGCAATTGTCAAGCAGATGACAGGCAGGAATCATGCAGCTCAGCTGGCAATTGTCAAGCAGATGAGCAGACAGTAATCACGCAGCTCAGCAGGCCCTGATCACGTGACTGAGCATGCACTGTTCACCTGGCTGATCATACACTGATCACGTGATTGATCAAGCATTGATCACTTGGATATCATGCACTGATCACGTGGCTAATCATACACTGTTCACGTGTCTGACCATGCACTGATCACGTGGCTGATCATGCACTGAACACGTGATTGAACATGCACTTATCACGTGGCTGATCATGCAGTGATCACGCAGCTACCATGTACTGGTCACATGACTGATCATGCACTGATCACGTAATTGATCATGCACTGATCACCTGGCTTATCATGCATTCATCATGTGACTGATCATGTGCTGATCATGTTTGGTGTCACACACTGATCATGTGCATCTGGAGGCAATGAACAAAGAGCTGAGTAGGCAGGAATCAGTCAGCAGGCTATAATCATGGAACTCAGCTCTGAGAAATCATGCTGCTCAGCTGGAAATAATCAAGTAGATGAGCAGGCAGGAATTATGCAGCACAGGTGGCAATAGTCAAGGAGATGACAGGCAGGAATCGTACAGCTCAGCTGGCAATTGTCAAGCAGATGAGCAGACAGTAATCACGCAGCTCAGCAGGCCCTGATCACGTGACTGAGCATGCACTGTTCACGTCGCTGATCACACACCTATCATGTGAATGATCATGCACTGATCACGTGGCTCTCATGCACTGATCACGTGATTGCGCATGCACTGATCACGTAATTGTATGCACTGCTCACGTGGCTATCATGCACTGATCATGTGACTGATCATGCACTGATCACGTAGCTATCTTGCACTGATCACTTGGCTGATCATACACTCATCACGGGACTGATCGTGCACTGATCACGGCGCTATCATGCATTGACTACATGACTCCACATGCACTGATCACGTGGATGATCATGCACTGATCACGTGACTATCATGCACTAATCACGTGGCTATCATTCACTGATCAGGTGGATATCATGCACTGATCACGTGGCTGATCACACACGTATCACATGACTGATCATGCACTGATCACGTGGCTATCATGTACTGATCACGTGGCTGATCATGCAATGATCACGTAGCTACCATGTACTGGTCACGTGACTGATCATGCAATGATCACGTAATTGATCATGCACTGATCATGTGGCTGATCATGCACTGATCACGTGACTGATCATGCACTGATCACGTGACTGATCAAGCACTGATCACGTGGCTATCATGCACTGCTAATGTGGCTGATCATGAAATGATCACGCAGCTACCATGTACTGGTCACGTGACTGATCATGCACTGATCATGTGGCTGATCAGGCACTGATCACGTGACTGATCATGCACTGATCACGTGGCTATCATGCACTGATCACTTGGCTGGTCATACACTGATCACGCAGCTACCATGTACTGGTCACGTGACTGATCATGCACTGATGATGTAATTGATCATGCACTGATCACGTGGCTATCATGCACTGATCACATGGCTGGTCATACACTGATCACGTGCCTGGTCATGCACAGATTACATGACTGATCATGCACTGATCACGTCACTGATCATGCACTGATCACGTGGCTATCATGCACTACTCACGTGGCTGATCATGCAATGATCATGTAGCTCCCATGTACCGGTCACGTGACTGATCATACACCCATCAGGTGACTGATCATGCACTGATCACGTGGCTATCATGCACTGATCATGTGGCTGGTCATACACTGATCACCTGCCTGGTCATGCACAGATCACGTGACTAATCATGAACTGATCACGTAGCAATCATTCACTGATCACCTGGCTGATCATGCACTGATCACGTGGCTATCATGCAATGATCACGTGGCTATCATGCACTGATCACGTGTCTGATCATGCACTGATACCATGACTGAGCATGGACTGGTCACATGACTATCATGTAGTGATCACGTGACTTAATGGGGCTGACCATGTGACTGATCATGCGCTGAGCATGTTTGCTATCATACACTGATCATGTGCCTCTGGAGGCAATAAACAAAGAGCTGAGTAGGCATGAATCAAACAGTCAGCAGGCAATAATCATGGAACTCAGCTGTGAGGAATCATGCTGCTCAGCTGGCAATAATCAAGCAGCTGAGCAGGCAGGAATTACACAGCACAGCTGGCAATTGTCAAGCAGATGACAGGCAGGAATCATGCAGCTCAGCTGGCAATTGTCAAGCAGATGAGCAGACAGTAATCACGCAGCTCAGCAGGCCCTGATCACGTGACTGAGCATGCACTGTTCACCTGGCTGATCATACACTGATCACGTGATTGATCAAGCATTGATCACTTGGATATCATGCACTGATCACGTGGCTAATCATACACTGTTCACGTGTCTGACCATGCACTGATCACGTGGCTGATCATGCACTGAACACGTGATTGAACATGCACTTATCACGTGGCTGATCATGCAGTGATCACGCAGCTACCATGTACTGGTCACATGACTGATCATGCACTGATCACGTAATTGATCATGCACTGATCACCTGGCTTATCATGCATTCATCATGTGACTGATCATGTGCTGATCATGTTTGGTGTCACACACTGATCATGTGCATCTGGAGGCAATGAACAAAGAGCTGAGTAGGCAGGAATCAGTCAGCAGGCTATAATCATGGAACTCAGCTCTGAGAAATCATGCTGCTCAGCTGGAAATAATCAAGTAGATGAGCAGGCAGGAATTATGCAGCACAGGTGGCAATAGTCAAGGAGATGACAGGCAGGAATCGTACAGCTCAGCTGGCAATTGTCAAGCAGATGAGCAGACAGTAATCACGCAGCTCAGCAGGCCCTGATCACGTGACTGAGCATGCACTGTTCACGTCGCTGATCACACACCTATCATGTGAATGATCATGCACTGATCACGTGGCTCTCATGCACTGATCACGTGATTGCGCATGCACTGATCACGTAATTGTATGCACTGCTCACGTGGCTATCATGCACTGATCATGTGACTGATCATGCACTGATCACGTAGCTATCTTGCACTGATCACTTGGCTGATCATACACTCATCACGGGACTGATCGTGCACTGATCACGGCGCTATCATGCATTGACTACATGACTCCACATGCACTGATCACGTGGATGATCATGCACTGATCACGTGACTATCATGCACTAATCACGTGGCTATCATTCACTGATCAGGTGGATATCATGCACTGATCACGTGGCTGATCACACACGTATCACATGACTGATCATGCACTGATCACGTGGCTATCATGTACTGATCACGTGGCTGATCATGCAATGATCACGTAGCTACCATGTACTGGTCACGTGACTGATCATGCAATGATCACGTAATTGATCATGCACTGATCATGTGGCTGATCATGCACTGATCACGTGACTGATCATGCACTGATCACGTGACTGATCAAGCACTGATCACGTGGCTATCATGCACTGCTAATGTGGCTGATCATGAAATGATCACGCAGCTACCATGTACTGGTCACGTGACTGATCATGCACTGATCATGTGGCTGATCAGGCACTGATCACATGACTGATCATGCACTGATCACGTGACTGATCATGCACTGATCACGTGGCTATCATGCACTGATCACTTGGCTGGTCATACACTGATCACGCAGCTACCATGTACTGGTCACGTGACTGATCATGCACTGATGATGTAATTGATCATGCACTGATCACGTGGCTATCATGCACTGATCACATGGCTGGTCATACACTGATCACGTGCCTGGTCATGCACAGATTACATGACTGATCATGCACTGATCACGTCACTGATCATGCACTGATCACGTGGCTATCATGCACTACTCACGTGGCTGATCATGCAATGATCATGTAGCTACCATGTACCGGTCACGTGACTGATCATACACCCATCAGGTGACTGATCATGCACTGATCACGTGGCTATCATGCACTGATCATGTGGCTGGTCATACACTGATCACCTGCCTGGTCATGCACAGATCACGTGACTAATCATGAACTGATCACGTAGCAATCATTCACTGATCACCTGGCTGATCATGCACTGATCACGTGGCTATCATGCAATGATCACGTGGCTATCATGCACTGATCACGTGTCTGATCATGCACTGATACCATGACTGAGCATGGACTGGTCACATGACTATCATGTAGTGATCACGTGACTTAATGGGGCTGACCATGTGACTGATCATGCGCTGAGCATGTTTGCTATCATACACTGATCATGTGCCTCTGGAGGCAATAAACAAAGAGCTGAGTAGGCATGAATCAAACAGTCAGCAGGCAATAATCATGGAACTCAGCTGTGAGGAATCATGCTGCTCAGCTGGCAATAATCAAGCAGCTGAGCAGGCAGGAATTACACAGCACAGCTGGCAATTGTCAAGCAGATGACAGGCAGGAATCATGCAGCTCAGCTGGCAATTGTCAAGCAGATGAGCAGACAGTAATCACGCAGCTCAGCAGGCCCTGATCACGTGACTGAGCATGCACTGTTCACCTGGCTGATCATACACTGATCACGTGATTGATCAAGCATTGATCACTTGGATATCATGCACTGATCACGTGGCTAATCATACACTGTTCACGTGTCTGACCATGCACTGATCACGTGGCTGATCATGCACTGAACACGTGATTGAACATGCACTTATCACGTGGCTGATCATGCAGTGATCACGCAGCTACCATGTACTGGTCACATGACTGATCATGCACTGATCACGTAATTGATCATGCACTGATCACCTGGCTTATCATGCATTCATCATGTGACTGATCATGTGCTGATCATGTTTGGTGTCACACACTGATCATGTGCATCTGGAGGCAATGAACAAAGAGCTGAGTAGGCAGGAATCAGTCAGCAGGCTATAATCATGGAACTCAGCTCTGAGAAATCATGCTGCTCAGCTGGAAATAATCAAGTAGATGAGCAGGCAGGAATTATGCAGCACAGGTGGCAATAGTCAAGGAGATGACAGGCAGGAATCGTACAGCTCAGCTGGCAATTGTCAAGCAGATGAGCAGACAGTAATCACGCAGCTCAGCAGGCCCTGATCACGTGACTGAGCATGCACTGTTCACGTCGCTGATCACACACCTATCATGTGAATGATCATGCACTGATCACGTGGCTCTCATGCACTGATCACGTGATTGCGCATGCACTGATCACGTAATTGTATGCACTGCTCACGTGGCTATCATGCACTGATCATGTGACTGATCATGCACTGATCACGTAGCTATCTTGCACTGATCACTTGGCTGATCATACACTCATCACGGGACTGATCGTGCACTGATCACGGCGCTATCATGCATTGACTACATGACTCCACATGCACTGATCACGTGGATGATCATGCACTGATCACGTGACTATCATGCACTAATCACGTGGCTATCATTCACTGATCAGGTGGATATCATGCACTGATCACGTGGCTGATCACACACGTATCACATGACTGATCATGCACTGATCACGTGGCTATCATGTACTGATCACGTGGCTGATCATGCAATGATCACGTAGCTACCATGTACTGGTCACGTGACTGATCATGCAATGATCACGTAATTGATCATGCACTGATCATGTGGCTGATCATGCACTGATCACGTGACTGATCATGCACTGATCACGTGACTGATCAAGCACTGATCACGTGGCTATCATGCACTGCTAATGTGGCTGATCATGAAATGATCACGCAGCTACCATGTACTGGTCACGTGACTGATCATGCACTGATCATGTGGCTGATCAGGCACTGATCACGTGACTGATCATGCACTGATCACGTGACTGATCATGCACTGATCACGTGGCTATCATGCACTGATCACTTGGCTGGTCATACACTGATCACGCAGCTACCATGTACTGGTCACGTGACTGATCATGCACTGATGATGTAATTGATCATGCACTGATCACGTGGCTATCATGCACTGATCACATGGCTGGTCATACACTGATCACGTGCCTGGTCATGCACAGATTACATGACTGATCATGCACTGATCACGTCACTGATCATGCACTGATCACGTGGCTATCATGCACTACTCACGTGGCTGATCATGCAATGATCATGTAGCTACCATGTACCGGTCACGTGACTGATCATACACCCATCAGGTGACTGATCATGCACTGATCACGTGGCTATCATGCACTGATCATGTGGCTGGTCATACACTGATCACCTGCCTGGTCATGCACAGATCACGTGACTAATCATGAACTGATCACGTAGCAATCATTCACTGATCACCTGGCTGATCATGCACTGATCACGTGGCTATCATGCAATGATCACGTGGCTATCATGCACTGATCACGTGTCTGATCATGCACTGATACCATGACTGAGCATGGACTGGTCACATGACTATCATGTAGTGATCACGTGACTTAATGGGGCTGACCATGTGACTGATCATGCGCTGAGCATGTTTGCTATCATACACTGATCATGTGCCTCTGGAGGCAATAAACAAAGAGCTGAGTAGGCATGAATCAAACAGTCAGCAGGCAATAATCATGGAACTCAGCTGTGAGGAATCATGCTGCTCAGCTGGCAATAATCAAGCAGCTGAGCAGGCAGGAATTACACAGCACAGCTGGCAATTGTCAAGCAGATGACAGGCAGGAATCATGCAGCTCAGCTGGCAATTGTCAAGCAGATGAGCAGACAGTAATCACGCAGCTCAGCAGGCCCTGATCACGTGACTGAGCATGCACTGTTCACCTGGCTGATCATACACTGATCACGTGATTGATCAAGCATTGATCACTTGGATATCATGCACTGATCACGTGGCTAATCATACACTGTTCACGTGTCTGACCATGCACTGATCACGTGGCTGATCATGCACTGAACACGTGATTGAACATGCACTTATCACGTGGCTGATCATGCAGTGATCACGCAGCTACCATGTACTGGTCACATGACTGATCATGCACTGATCACGTAATTGATCATGCACTGATCACCTGGCTTATCATGCATTCATCATGTGACTGATCATGTGCTGATCATGTTTGGTGTCACACACTGATCATGTGCATCTGGAGGCAATGAACAAAGAGCTGAGTAGGCAGGAATCAGTCAGCAGGCTATAATCATGGAACTCAGCTCTGAGAAATCATGCTGCTCAGCTGGAAATAATCAAGTAGATGAGCAGGCAGGAATTATGCAGCACAGGTGGCAATAGTCAAGGAGATGACAGGCAGGAATCGTACAGCTCAGCTGGCAATTGTCAAGCAGATGAGCAGACAGTAATCACGCAGCTCAGCAGGCCCTGATCACGTGACTGAGCATGCACTGTTCACGTCGCTGATCACACACCTATCATGTGAATGATCATGCACTGATCACGTGGCTCTCATGCACTGATCACGTGATTGCGCATGCACTGATCACGTAATTGTATGCACTGCTCACGTGGCTATCATGCACTGATCATGTGACTGATCATGCACTGATCACGTAGCTATCTTGCACTGATCACTTGGCTGATCATACACTCATCACGGGACTGATCGTGCACTGATCACGGCGCTATCATGCATTGACTACATGACTCCACATGCACTGATCACGTGGATGATCATGCACTGATCACGTGACTATCATGCACTAATCACGTGGCTATCATTCACTGATCAGGTGGATATCATGCACTGATCACGTGGCTGATCACACACGTATCACATGACTGATCATGCACTGATCACGTGGCTATCATGTACTGATCACGTGGCTGATCATGCAATGATCACGTAGCTACCATGTACTGGTCACGTGACTGATCATGCAATGATCACGTAATTGATCATGCACTGATCATGTGGCTGATCATGCACTGATCACGTGACTGATCATGCACTGATCACGTGACTGATCAAGCACTGATCACGTGGCTATCATGCACTGCTAATGTGGCTGATCATGAAATGATCACGCAGCTACCATGTACTGGTCACGTGACTGATCATGCACTGATCATGTGGCTGATCAGGCACTGATCACGTGACTGATCATGCACTGATCACGTGGCTATCATGCACTGATCACTTGGCTGGTCATACACTGATCACGCAGCTACCATGTACTGGTCACGTGACTGATCATGCACTGATGATGTAATTGATCATGCACTGATCACGTGGCTATCATGCACTGATCACATGGCTGGTCATACACTGATCACGTGCCTGGTCATGCACAGATTACATGACTGATCATGCACTGATCACGTCACTGATCATGCACTGATCACGTGGCTATCATGCACTACTCACGTGGCTGATCATGCAATGATCATGTAGCTACCATGTACCGGTCACGTGACTGATCATACACCCATCAGGTGACTGATCATGCACTGATCACGTGGCTATCATGCACTGATCATGTGGCTGGTCATACACTGATCACCTGCCTGGTCATGCACAGATCACGTGACTAATCATGAACTGATCACGTAGCAATCATTCACTGATCACCTGGCTGATCATGCACTGATCACGTGGCTATCATGCAATGATCACGTGGCTATCATGCACTGATCACGTGTCTGATCATGCACTGATACCATGACTGAGCATGGACTGGTCACATGACTATCATGTAGTGATCACGTGACTTAATGGGGCTGACCATGTGACTGATCATGCGCTGAGCATGTTTGCTATCATACACTGATCATGTGCCTCTGGAGGCAATAAACAAAGAGCTGAGTAGGCATGAATCAAACAGTCAGCAGGCAATAATCATGGAACTCAGCTGTGAGGAATCATGCTGCTCAGCTGGCAATAATCAAGCAGCTGAGCAGGCAGGAATTACACAGCACAGCTGGCAATTGTCAAGCAGATGACAGGCAGGAATCATGCAGCTCAGCTGGCAATTGTCAAGCAGATGAGCAGACAGTAATCACGCAGCTCAGCAGGCCCTGATCACGTGACTGAGCATGCACTGTTCACCTGGCTGATCATACACTGATCACGTGATTGATCAAGCATTGATCACTTGGATATCATGCACTGATCACGTGGCTAATCATACACTGTTCACGTGTCTGACCATGCACTGATCACGTGGCTGATCATGCACTGAACACGTGATTGAACATGCACTTATCACGTGGCTGATCATGCAGTGATCACGCAGCTACCATGTACTGGTCACATGACTGATCATGCACTGATCACGTAATTGATCATGCACTGATCACCTGGCTTATCATGCATTCATCATGTGACTGATCATGTGCTGATCATGTTTGGTGTCACACACTGATCATGTGCATCTGGAGGCAATGAACAAAGAGCTGAGTAGGCAGGAATCAGTCAGCAGGCTATAATCATGGAACTCAGCTCTGAGAAATCATGCTGCTCAGCTGGAAATAATCAAGTAGATGAGCAGGCAGGAATTATGCAGCACAGGTGGCAATAGTCAAGGAGATGACAGGCAGGAATCGTACAGCTCAGCTGGCAATTGTCAAGCAGATGAGCAGACAGTAATCACGCAGCTCAGCAGGCCCTGATCACGTGACTGAGCATGCACTGTTCACGTCGCTGATCACACACCTATCATGTGAATGATCATGCACTGATCACGTGGCTCTCATGCACTGATCATGTGACTGATCATGCACTGATCACGTAGCTATCTTGCACTGATCACTTGGCTGATCATACACTCATCACGGGACTGATCGTGCACTGATCACGGCGCTATCATGCATTGACTACATGACTCCACATGCACTGATCACGTGGATGATCATGCACTGATCACGTGACTATCATGCACTAATCACGTGGCTATCATTCACTGATCAGGTGGATATCATGCACTGATCACGTGGCTGATCACACACGTATCACATGACTGATCATGCACTGATCACGTGGCTATCATGTACTGATCACGTGGCTGATCATGCAATGATCACGTAGCTACCATGTACTGGTCACGTGACTGATCATGCAATGATCACGTAATTGATCATGCACTGATCATGTGGCTGATCATGCACTGATCACGTGACTGATCATGCACTGATCACGTGACTGATCAAGCACTGATCACGTGGCTATCATGCACTGCTAATGTGGCTGATCATGAAATGATCACGCAGCTACCATGTACTGGTCACGTGACTGATCATGCACTGATCATGTGGCTGATCAGGCACTGATCACGTGACTGATCATGCACTGATCACGTGGCTATCATGCACTGATCACTTGGCTGGTCATACACTGATCACGCAGCTACCATGTACTGGTCACGTGACTGATCATGCACTGATGATGTAATTGATCATGCACTGATCACGTGGCTATCATGCACTGATCACATGGCTGGTCATACACTGATCACGTGCCTGGTCATGCACAGATTACATGACTGATCATGCACTGATCACGTCACTGATCATGCACTGATCACGTGGCTATCATGCACTACTCACGTGGCTGATCATGCAATGATCATGTAGCTACCATGTACCGGTCACGTGACTGATCATACACCCATCAGGTGACTGATCATGCACTGATCACGTGGCTATCATGCACTGATCATGTGGCTGGTCATACACTGATCACCTGCCTGGTCATGCACAGATCACGTGACTAATCATGAACTGATCACGTAGCAATCATTCACTGATCACCTGGCTGATCATGCACTGATCACGTGGCTATCATGCAATGATCACGTGGCTATCATGCACTGATCACGTGTCTGATCATGCACTGATACCATGACTGAGCATGGACTGGTCACATGACTATCATGTAGTGATCACGTGACTTAATGGGGCTGACCATGTGACTGATCATGCGCTGAGCATGTTTGCTATCATACACTGATCATGTGCCTCTGGAGGCAATAAACAAAGAGCTGAGTAGGCATGAATCAAACAGTCAGCAGGCAATAATCATGGAACTCAGCTGTGAGGAATCATGCTGCTCAGCTGGCAATAATCAAGCAGCTGAGCAGGCAGGAATTACACAGCACAGCTGGCAATTGTCAAGCAGATGACAGGCAGGAATCATGCAGCTCAGCTGGCAATTGTCAAGCAGATGAGCAGACAGTAATCACGCAGCTCAGCAGGCCCTGATCACGTGACTGAGCATGCACTGTTCACCTGGCTGATCATACACTGATCACGTGATTGATCAAGCATTGATCACTTGGATATCATGCACTGATCACGTGGCTAATCATACACTGTTCACGTGTCTGACCATGCACTGATCACGTGGCTGATCATGCACTGAACACGTGATTGAACATGCACTTATCACGTGGCTGATCATGCAGTGATCACGCAGCTACCATGTACTGGTCACATGACTGATCATGCACTGATCACGTAATTGATCATGCACTGATCACCTGGCTTATCATGCATTCATCATGTGACTGATCATGTGCTGATCATGTTTGGTGTCACACACTGATCATGTGCATCTGGAGGCAATGAACAAAGAGCTGAGTAGGCAGGAATCAGTCAGCAGGCTATAATCATGGAACTCAGCTCTGAGAAATCATGCTGCTCAGCTGGAAATAATCAAGTAGATGAGCAGGCAGGAATTATGCAGCACAGGTGGCAATAGTCAAGGAGATGACAGGCAGGAATCGTACAGCTCAGCTGGCAATTGTCAAGCAGATGAGCAGACAGTAATCACGCAGCTCAGCAGGCCCTGATCACGTGACTGAGCATGCACTGTTCACGTCGCTGATCACACACCTATCATGTGAATGATCATGCACTGATCACGTGGCTCTCATGCACTGATCACGTGATTGCGCATGCACTGATCACGTAATTGTATGCACTGCTCACGTGGCTATCATGCACTGATCATGTGACTGATCATGCACTGATCACGTAGCTATCTTGCACTGATCACTTGGCTGATCATACACTCATCACGGGACTGATCGTGCACTGATCACGGCGCTATCATGCATTGACTACATGACTCCACATGCACTGATCACGTGGATGATCATGCACTGATCACGTGACTATCATGCACTAATCACGTGGCTATCATTCACTGATCAGGTGGATATCATGCACTGATCACGTGGCTGATCACACACGTATCACATGACTGATCATGCACTGATCACGTGGCTATCATGTACTGATCACGTGGCTGATCATGCAATGATCACGTAGCTACCATGTACTGGTCACGTGACTGATCATGCAATGATCACGTAATTGATCATGCACTGATCATGTGGCTGATCATGCACTGATCACGTGACTGATCATGCACTGATCACGTGACTGATCAAGCACTGATCACGTGGCTATCATGCACTGCTAATGTGGCTGATCATGAAATGATCACGCAGCTACCATGTACTGGTCACGTGACTGATCATGCACTGATCATGTGGCTGATCAGGCACTGATCACGTGACTGATCATGCACTGATCACGTGACTGATCATGCACTGATCACGTGGCTATCATGCACTGATCACTTGGCTGGTCATACACTGATCACGCAGCTACCATGTACTGGTCACGTGACTGATCATGCACTGATGATGTAATTGATCATGCACTGATCACGTGGCTATCATGCACTGATCACATGGCTGGTCATACACTGATCACGTGCCTGGTCATGCACAGATTACATGACTGATCATGCACTGATCACGTCACTGATCATGCACTGATCACGTGGCTATCATGCACTACTCACGTGGCTGATCATGCAATGATCATGTAGCTACCATGTACCGGTCACGTGACTGATCATACACCCATCAGGTGACTGATCATGCACTGATCACGTGGCTATCATGCACTGATCATGTGGCTGGTCATACACTGATCACCTGCCTGGTCATGCACAGATCACGTGACTAATCATGAACTGATCACGTAGCAATCATTCACTGATCACCTGGCTGATCATGCACTGATCACGTGGCTATCATGCAATGATCACGTGGCTATCATGCACTGATCACGTGTCTGATCATGCACTGATACCATGACTGAGCATGGACTGGTCACATGACTATCATGTAGTGATCACGTGACTTAATGGCGCTGACCATGTGACTGATCATGCGCTGAGCATGTTTGCTATCATACACTGATCATGTGCCTCTGGAGGCAATAAACAAAGAGCTGAGTAGGCATGAATCAAACAGTCAGCAGGCAATAATCATGGAACTCAGCTGTGAGGAATCATGCTGCTCAGCTGGCAATAATCAAGCAGCTGAGCAGGCAGGAATTACACAGCACAGCTGGCAATTGTCAAGCAGATGACAGGCAGGAATCATGCAGCTCAGCTGGCAATTGTCAAGCAGATGAGCAGACAGTAATCACGCAGCTCAGCAGGCCCTGATCACGTGACTGAGCATGCACTGTTCACCTGGCTGATCATACACTGATCACGTGATTGATCAAGCATTGATCACTTGGATATCATGCACTGATCACGTGGCTAATCATACACTGTTCACGTGTCTGACCATGCACTGATCACGTGGCTGATCATGCACTGAACACGTGATTGAACATGCACTTATCACGTGGCTGATCATGCAGTGATCACGCAGCTACCATGTACTGGTCACATGACTGATCATGCACTGATCACGTAATTGATCATGCACTGATCACCTGGCTTATCATGCATTCATCATGTGACTGATCATGTGCTGATCATGTTTGGTGTCACACACTGATCATGTGCATCTGGAGGCAATGAACAAAGAGCTGAGTAGGCAGGAATCAGTCAGCAGGCTATAATCATGGAACTCAGCTCTGAGAAATCATGCTGCTCAGCTGGAAATAATCAAGTAGATGAGCAGGCAGGAATTATGCAGCACAGGTGGCAATAGTCAAGGAGATGACAGGCAGGAATCGTACAGCTCAGCTGGCAATTGTCAAGCAGATGAGCAGACAGTAATCACGCAGCTCAGCAGGCCCTGATCACGTGACTGAGCATGCACTGTTCACGTCGCTGATCACACACCTATCATGTGAATGATCATGCACTGATCACGTGGCTCTCATGCACTGATCACGTGATTGCGCATGCACTGATCACGTAATTGTATGCACTGCTCACGTGGCTATCATGCACTGATCATGTGACTGATCATGCACTGATCACGTAGCTATCTTGCACTGATCACTTGGCTGATCATACACTCATCACGGGACTGATCGTGCACTGATCACACATGCATTGACCACATGACTACATGCACTCATCACGCACTGATCATGCACTGATCACACGCACTATCACGTGCATCTGCAATAATCACGTGATGGCTCAATCATGATCACGAACTCATGGATATCATGCACTGATCACGTGGATGATCACGCACCGATCACGCATTATGCACTGATCACACACAGGTACTGTCACGTGGCTGATCATGCAATGACCGGCTACATGTACTGGTCACGTGACTGATCATGCACTGATCACGTGGCTGATCACGCACTGATCACGTGACTGATCATGCACTGATCACGTGGCTGATCATGCACTGATCACGTGACTGATCATGCACTGATCACGTGGCTATCATGCACTGATCACGTGGCTGATCATGCACTGATCACGTGACTGATCATGCACTGATCACGGGGCTGATCATGCACTGATCTACGTGACTGCACATGCACTGATCACGTGGCTGATCATGCACTGATCACGTGACTATCATGCACTAATCACGTGGCTATCATGCACTGATCACGTGGATATCATGCACTGATCACGTGGCTGATCACACACTGATCACGTGACTGATCATGCACTGATCACGTGGCTATCATGCACTGATCACGTGGCTGATCATGCAATGATCACGTAGCTAGTCATGCACTGGTCACGTGACTGATCATGCAATGATCACGTAACTGATCATGCACTGATCACGTGGCTGATCATGCACTGATCACGTGACTGATCATGCACTGATCACGTGACTGATCAAGCACTGATCACGTGGCTATCATGCACTGATAATGTGGCTGATCATGAAATGATCACGCAGCTACCATGCACTGGTCACGTGACTGATCATGCACTGATCACGTGGCTGATCATGCACTGATCACGTGACTGATCATGCACTGATCACGTGACTGATCATGCACTGATCACGTGGCTATCATGCACTGATCACGTGGCTGATCATGCACTGATCACGCAGCTACCATGTACTGGTCACGTGACTGATCATGCACTGATGATGTAATTGATCATGCACTGATCACGTGGCTATCATGCACTGATCACGTGGCTGATCATGCACTGATCACGTGCCTGATCATGCACTGATTACATGACTGATCATGCACTGATCACGTCGCTGATCATGCACTGATCACGTGGCTATCATGCACTACTCACGTGGCTGATCATGCAATGATCACGTAGCTACCATGTACTGGTCACGTGACTGATCATACACCGATCACGTGACTGATCATGCACTGATCACGTGGCTGATCATGCACTGATCATGTGGCTGATCATGCACTGATCACGTGGCTGGTCATGCACTGATCACGTGACTAATCATGCACTGATCACGTAGCTATCATGCACTGATCACCTGGCTGATCATGCACTGATCACGTGGCTATCATGCACTGATCACGTGGCTATCATGCACTGATCACGTGTCTGATCATGCACTGATACCATGACTGAGCATGGACTGATCACATGACTGATCATGTAGTGATCACGTGACTTAATGGGGCTGATCATGTGACTGATCATGCGCTGAGCATGTTTGCTATCATACACTGATCATGTGCCTCTGGAGGCAATAAACAAAGAGCTGAGTAGGCATGAATCAAACAGTCAGCAGGCATAATCATGGAACTCAGCTGTGAGGAATCATGCTGCTCAGCTGGCAATAATCAAGCAGCTGAGCAGGCAGGAATTACACAGCACAGCTGGCAATTGTCAAGCAGATGACAGGCAGGAATCATGCAGCTCAGCTGGCAATGTCAAGCAGATGAGCAGACAGTAATCACGCAGCTCAGCAGGCCCTGATCACGTGACTGAGCATGCACTGTTCACGTGGCTGATCATACACTGATCACGTGATTGATCATGCACTGATCACGTGGCTATCATGCACTGATCACGTGGCTAATCATACACTGTTCACGTGGCTGACCATGCACTGATCACGTGGCTGATCATGCACTGAACACGTGACTGATCATGCACTGATCACGTGGCTGATCATGCAGTGATCACGCGGCTACCATGTACTGGTCACATGACTGAGCATGCACTGGTCACGTAATTGATCATGCAGTGATCACCTGACTTATCATGGGGCTGACCATGTGACTGATCATGCGCTGAGCATGTTTGGTATCACACACTGATCATGTGCATCTGGAGGCAATGAACAAAGAGCTGAGTAGGCATGAATCAGTCAGCAGGCTATAATCATGGAACTCAGCTCTGAGAAATCATGCTGCTCAGCTGGCAATAATCAAGTAGATGAGCAGGCAGGAATTACGCAGCACAGGTGGCAATAGTCAAGGAGATGACAGGCAGGAATCGTACAGCTCAGCTGGCAATTGTCAAGCAGATGAGCAGACAGTAATCACGCAGCTCAGCAGGCCCTGATCACGTGACTGAGCATGCACTGATCACGTGGCTGATCATGCACTGATCACGTGGCTATCAAGCATTGATCACGTGGCTATCATGCACTGATCACGTGGCTAATCATACACTGTTCACGTGTCTGACCATGCACTGATCACGTGGCTGATCATGCACTGAACACGTGATTGAACATGCACTTATCACGTGGCTGATCATGCAGTGATCACGCAGCTACCATGTACTGGTCACATGACTGATCATGCACTGATCACGTAATTGATCATGCACTGATCACCTGGCTTATCATGCATTCATCATGTGACTGATCATGTGCTGATCATGTTTGGTGTCACACACTGATCATGTGCATCTGGAGGCAATGAACAAAGAGCTGAGTAGGCAGGAATCAGTCAGCAGGCTATAATCATGGAACTCAGCTCTGAGAAATCATGCTGCTCAGCTGGAAATAATCAAGTAGATGAGCAGGCAGGAATTATGCAGCACAGGTGGCAATAGTCAAGGAGATGACAGGCAGGAATCGTACAGCTCAGCTGGCAATTGTCAAGCAGATGAGCAGACAGTAATCACGCAGCTCAGCAGGCCCTGATCACGTGACTGAGCATGCACTGTTCACGTCGCTGATCACACACCTATCATGTGAATGATCATGCACTGATCACGTGGCTCTCATGCACTGATCACGTGACTGATCATGCACTGATCACGTAGCTATCTTGCACTGATCACTTGGCTGATCATACACTCATCACGGGACTGATCGTGCACTGATCACGGCGCTATCATGCATTGACTACATGACTCCACATGCACTGATCACGTGGATGATCATGCACTGATCACGTGACTATCATGCACTAATCACGTGGCTATCATTCACTGATCAGGTGGATATCATGCACTGATCACGTGGCTGATCACACACGTATCACATGACTGATCATGCACTGATCACGTGGCTATCATGTACTGATCACGTGGCTGATCATGCAATGATCACGTAGCTACCATGTACTGGTCACGTGACTGATCATGCAATGATCACGTAATTGATCATGCACTGATCATGTGGCTGATCATGCACTGATCACGTGACTGATCATGCACTGATCACGTGACTGATCAAGCACTGATCACGTGGCTATCATGCACTGCTAATGTGGCTGATCATGAAATGATCACGCAGCTACCATGTACTGGTCACGTGACTGATCATGCACTGATCATGTGGCTGATCAGGCACTGATCACGTGACTGATCATGCACTGATCACGTGACTGATCATGCACTGATCACGTGGCTATCATGCACTGATCACTTGGCTGGTCATACACTGATCACGCAGCTACCATGTACTGGTCACGTGACTGATCATGCACTGATGATGTAATTGATCATGCACTGATCACGTGGCTATCATGCACTGATCACATGGCTGGTCATACACTGATCACGTGCCTGGTCATGCACAGATTACATGACTGATCATGCACTGATCACGTCACTGATCATGCACTGATCACGTGGCTATCATGCACTACTCACGTGGCTGATCATGCAATGATCATGTAGCTACCATGTACCGGTCACGTGACTGATCATACACCCATCAGGTGACTGATCATGCACTGATCACGTGGCTATCATGCACTGATCATGTGGCTGGTCATACACTGATCACCTGCCTGGTCATGCACAGATCACGTGACTAATCATGAACTGATCACGTAGCAATCATTCACTGATCACCTGGCTGATCATGCACTGATCACGTGGCTATCATGCAATGATCACGTGGCTATCATGCACTGATCACGTGTCTGATCATGCACTGATACCATGACTGAGCATGGACTGGTCACATGACTATCATGTAGTGATCACGTGACTTAATGGGGCTGACCATGTGACTGATCATGCGCTGAGCATGTTTGCTATCATACACTGATCATGTGCCTCTGGAGGCAATAAACAAAGAGCTGAGTAGGCATGAATCAAACAGTCAGCAGGCAATAATCATGGAACTCAGCTGTGAGGAATCATGCTGCTCAGCTGGCAATAATCAAGCAGCTGAGCAGGCAGGAATTACACAGCACAGCTGGCAATTGTCAAGCAGATGACAGGCAGGAATCATGCAGCTCAGCTGGCAATTGTCAAGCAGATGAGCAGACAGTAATCACGCAGCTCAGCAGGCCCTGATCACGTGACTGAGCATGCACTGTTCACCTGGCTGATCATACACTGATCACGTGATTGATCAAGCATTGATCACTTGGATATCATGCACTGATCACGTGGCTAATCATACACTGTTCACGTGTCTGACCATGCACTGATCACGTGGCTGATCATGCACTGAACACGTGATTGAACATGCACTTATCACGTGGCTGATCATGCAGTGATCACGCAGCTACCATGTACTGGTCACATGACTGATCATGCACTGATCACGTAATTGATCATGCACTGATCACCTGGCTTATCATGCATTCATCATGTGACTGATCATGTGCTGATCATGTTTGGTGTCACACACTGATCATGTGCATCTGGAGGCAATGAACAAAGAGCTGAGTAGGCAGGAATCAGTCAGCAGGCTATAATCATGGAACTCAGCTCTGAGAAATCATGCTGCTCAGCTGGAAATAATCAAGTAGATGAGCAGGCAGGAATTATGCAGCACAGGTGGCAATAGTCAAGGAGATGACAGGCAGGAATCGTACAGCTCAGCTGGCAATTGTCAAGCAGATGAGCAGACAGTAATCACGCAGCTCAGCAGGCCCTGATCACGTGACTGAGCATGCACTGTTCACGTCGCTGATCACACACCTATCATGTGAATGATCATGCACTGATCACGTGGCTCTCATGCACTGATCACGTGATTGCGCATGCACTGATCACGTAATTGTATGCACTGCTCACGTGGCTATCATGCACTGATCATGTGACTGATCATGCACTGATCACGTAGCTATCTTGCACTGATCACTTGGCTGATCATACACTCATCACGGGACTGATCGTGCACTGATCACGGCGCTATCATGCATTGACTACATGACTCCACATGCACTGATCACGTGGATGATCATGCACTGATCACGTGACTATCATGCACTAATCACGTGGCTATCATTCACTGATCAGGTGGATATCATGCACTGATCACGTGGCTGATCACACACGTATCACATGACTGATCATGCACTGATCACGTGGCTATCATGTACTGATCACGTGGCTGATCATGCAATGATCACGTAGCTACCATGTACTGGTCACGTGACTGATCATGCAATGATCACGTAATTGATCATGCACTGATCATGTGGCTGATCATGCACTGATCACGTGACTGATCATGCACTGATCACGTGACTGATCATGCACTGATCACGTGGCTATCATGCACTGCTAATGTGGCTGATCATGAAATGATCACGCAGCTACCATGTACTGGTCACGTGACTGATCATGCACTGATGATGTAATTGATCATGCACTGATCACGTGGCTATCATGCACTGATCACATGGCTGGTCATACACTGATCACGTGCCTGGTCATGCACAGATTACATGACTGATCATGCACTGATCACGTCACTGATCATGCACTGATCACGTGGCTATCATGCACTACTCACGTGGCTGATCATGCAATGATCATGTAGCTACGATGTACCGGTCACGTGACTGATCATACACCCATCAGGTGACTGATCATGCACTGATCACGTGGCTATCATGCACTGATCATGTGGCTGGTCATACACTGATCACCTGCCTGGTCATGCACAGATCACGTGACTAATCATGAACTGATCACGTAGCAATCATTCACTGATCACCTGGCTGATCATGCACTGATCACGTGGCTATCATGCAATGATCACGTGGCTATCATGCACTGATCACGTGTCTGATCATGCACTGATACCATGACTGAGCATGGACTGGTCACATGACTATCATGTAGTGATCACGTGACTTAATGGGGCTGACCATGTGACTGATCATGCGCTGAGCATGTTTGCTATCATACACTGATCATGTGCCTCTGGAGGCAATAAACAAAGAGCTGAGTAGGCATGAATCAAACAGTCAGCAGGCAATAATCATGGAACTCAGCTGTGAGGAATCATGCTGCTCAGCTGGCAATAATCAAGCAGCTGAGCAGGCAGGAATTACACAGCACAGCTGGCAATTGTCAAGCAGATGACAGGCAGGAATCATGCAGCTCAGCTGGCAATTGTCAAGCAGATGAGCAGACAGTAATCACGCAGCTCAGCAGGCCCTGATCACGTGACTGAGCATGCACTGTTCACCTGGCTGATCATACACTGATCACGTGATTGATCAAGCATTGATCACTTGGATATCATGCACTGATCACGTGGCTAATCATACACTGTTCACGTGTCTGACCATGCACTGATCACGTGGCTGATCATGCACTGAACACGTGATTGAACATGCACTTATCACGTGGCTGATCATGCAGTGATCACGCAGCTACCATGTACTGGTCACATGACTGATCATGCACTGATCACGTAATTGATCATGCACTGATCACCTGGCTTATCATGCATTCATCATGTGACTGATCATGTGCTGATCATGTTTGGTGTCACACACTGATCATGTGCATCTGGAGGCAATGAACAAAGAGCTGAGTAGGCAGGAATCAGTCAGCAGGCTATAATCATGGAACTCAGCTCTGAGAAATCATGCTGCTCAGCTGGAAATAATCAAGTAGATGAGCAGGCAGGAATTATGCAGCACAGGTGGCAATAGTCAAGGAGATGACAGGCAGGAATCGTACAGCTCAGCTGGCAATTGTCAAGCAGATGAGCAGACAGTAATCACGCAGCTCAGCAGGCCCTGATCACGTGACTGAGCATGCACTGTTCACGTCGCTGATCACACACCTATCATGTGAATGATCATGCACTGATCACGTGGCTCTCATGCACTGATCACGTGATTGCGCATGCACTGATCACGTAATTGTATGCACTGCTCACGTGGCTATCATGCACTGATCATGTGACTGATCATGCACTGATCACGTAGCTATCTTGCACTGATCACTTGGCTGATCATACACTCATCACGGGACTGATCGTGCACTGATCACGGCGCTATCATGCATTGACTACATGACTCCACATGCACTGATCACGTGGATGATCATGCACTGATCACGTGACTATCATGCACTAATCACGTGGCTATCATTCACTGATCAGGTGGATATCATGCACTGATCACGTGGCTGATCACACACGTATCACATGACTGATCATGCACTGATCACGTGGCTATCATGTACTGATCACGTGGCTGATCATGCAATGATCACGTAGCTACCATGTACTGGTCACGTGACTGATCATGCAATGATCACGTAATTGATCATGCACTGATCATGTGGCTGATCATGCACTGATCACGTGACTGATCATGCACTGATCACGTGACTGATCAAGCACTGATCACGTGGCTATCATGCACTGCTAATGTGGCTGATCATGAAATGATCACGCAGCTACCATGTACTGGTCACGTGACTGATCATGCACTGATCATGTGGCTGATCAGGCACTGATCACGTGACTGATCATGCACTGATCACGTGGCTATCATGCACTGATCACTTGGCTGGTCATACACTGATCACGCAGCTACCATGTACTGGTCACGTGACTGATCATGCACTGATGATGTAATTGATCATGCACTGATCACGTGGCTATCATGCACTGATCACATGGCTGGTCATACACTGATCACGTGCCTGGTCATGCACAGATTACATGACTGATCATGCACTGATCACGTCACTGATCATGCACTGATCACGTGGCTATCATGCACTACTCACGTGGCTGATCATGCAATGATCATGTAGCTACCATGTACCGGTCACGTGACTGATCATACACCCATCAGGTGACTGATCATGCACTGATCACGTGGCTATCATGCACTGATCATGTGGCTGGTCATACACTGATCACCTGCCTGGTCATGCACAGATCACGTGACTAATCATGAACTGATCACGTAGCAATCATTCACTGATCACCTGGCTGATCATGCACTGATCACGTGGCTATCATGCAATGATCACGTGGCTATCATGCACTGATCACGTGTCTGATCATGCACTGATACCATGACTGAGCATGGACTGGTCACATGACTATCATGTAGTGATCACGTGACTTAATGGGGCTGACCATGTGACTGATCATGCGCTGAGCATGTTTGCTATCATACACTGATCATGTGCCTCTGGAGGCAATAAACAAAGAGCTGAGTAGGCATGAATCAAACAGTCAGCAGGCAATAATCATGGAACTCAGCTGTGAGGAATCATGCTGCTCAGCTGGCAATAATCAAGCAGCTGAGCAGGCAGGAATTACACAGCACAGCTGGCAATTGTCAAGCAGATGACAGGCAGGAATCATGCAGCTCAGCTGGCAATTGTCAAGCAGATGAGCAGACAGTAATCACGCAGCTCAGCAGGCCCTGATCACGTGACTGAGCATGCACTGTTCACCTGGCTGATCATACACTGATCACGTGATTGATCAAGCATTGATCACTTGGATATCATGCACTGATCACGTGGCTAATCATACACTGTTCACGTGTCTGACCATGCACTGATCACGTGGCTGATCATGCACTGAACACGTGATTGAACATGCACTTATCACGTGGCTGATCATGCAGTGATCACGCAGCTACCATGTACTGGTCACATGACTGATCATGCACTGATCACGTAATTGATCATGCACTGATCACCTGGCTTATCATGCATTCATCATGTGACTGATCATGTGCTGATCATGTTTGGTGTCACACACTGATCATGTGCATCTGGAGGCAATGAACAAAGAGCTGAGTAGGCAGGAATCAGTCAGCAGGCTATAATCATGGAACTCAGCTCTGAGAAATCATGCTGCTCAGCTGGAAATAATCAAGTAGATGAGCAGGCAGGAATTATGCAGCACAGGTGGCAATAGTCAAGGAGATGACAGGCAGGAATCGTACAGCTCAGCTGGCAATTGTCAAGCAGATGAGCAGACAGTAATCACGCAGCTCAGCAGGCCCTGATCACGTGACTGAGCATGCACTGTTCACGTCGCTGATCACACACCTATCATGTGAATGATCATGCACTGATCACGTGGCTCTCATGCACTGCACTGATCATGTGACTGATCATGCACTGATCACGTAGCTATCTTGCACTGATCACTTGGCTGATCATACACTCATCACGGGACTGATCGTGCACTGATCACGGCGCTATCATGCATTGACTACATGACTCCACATGCACTGATCACGTGGATGATCATGCACTGATCACGTGACTATCATGCACTAATCACGTGGCTATCATTCACTGATCAGGTGGATATCATGCACTGATCACGTGGCTGATCACACACGTATCACATGACTGATCATGCACTGATCACGTGGCTATCATGTACTGATCACGTGGCTGATCATGCAATGATCACGTAGCTACCATGTACTGGTCACGTGACTGATCATGCAATGATCACGTAATTGATCATGCACTGATCATGTGGCTGATCATGCACTGATCACGTGACTGATCATGCACTGATCACGTGACTGATCAAGCACTGATCACGTGGCTATCATGCACTGCTAATGTGGCTGATCATGAAATGATCACGCAGCTACCATGTACTGGTCACGTGACTGATCATGCACTGATCATGTGGCTGATCAGGCACTGATCACGTGACTGATCATGCACTGATCACGTGACGTCATGCACTGATCACGTGGCTATCATGCACTGATCACTTGGCTGGTCATACACTGATCACGCAGCTACCATGTACTGGTCACGTGACTGATCATGCACTGATGATGTAATTGATCATGCACTGATCACGTGGCTATCATGCACTGATCACATGGCTGGTCATACACTGATCACGTGCCTGGTCATGCACAGATTACATGACTGATCATGCACTGATCACGTCACTGATCATGCACTGATCACGTGGCTATCATGCACTACTCACGTGGCTGATCATGCAATGATCATGTAGCTACCATGTACCGGTCACGTGACTGATCATACACCCATCAGGTGACTGATCATGCACTGATCACGTGGCTATCATGCACTGATCATGTGGCTGGTCATACACTGATCACCTGCCTGGTCATGCACAGATCACGTGACTAATCATGAACTGATCACGTAGCAATCATTCACTGATCACCTGGCTGATCATGCACTGATCACGTGGCTATCATGCAATGATCACGTGGCTATCATGCACTGATCACGTGTCTGATCATGCACTGATACCATGACTGAGCATGGACTGGTCACATGACTATCATGTAGTGATCACGTGACTTAATGGGGCTGACCATGTGACTGATCATGCGCTGAGCATGTTTGCTATCATACACTGATCATGTGCCTCTGGAGGCAATAAACAAAGAGCTGAGTAGGCATGAATCAAACAGTCAGCAGGCAATAATCATGGAACTCAGCTGTGAGGAATCATGCTGCTCAGCTGGCAATAATCAAGCAGCTGAGCAGGCAGGAATTACACAGCACAGCTGGCAATTGTCAAGCAGATGACAGGCAGGAATCATGCAGCTCAGCTGGCAATTGTCAAGCAGATGAGCAGACAGTAATCACGCAGCTCAGCAGGCCCTGATCACGTGACTGAGCATGCACTGTTCACCTGGCTGATCATACACTGATCACGTGATTGATCAAGCATTGATCACTTGGATATCATGCACTGATCACGTGGCTAATCATACACTGTTCACGTGTCTGACCATGCACTGATCACGTGGCTGATCATGCACTGAACACGTGATTGAACATGCACTTATCACGTGGCTGATCATGCAGTGATCACGCAGCTACCATGTACTGGTCACATGACTGATCATGCACTGATCACGTAATTGATCATGCACTGATCACCTGGCTTATCATGCATTCATCATGTGACTGATCATGTGCTGATCATGTTTGGTGTCACACACTGATCATGTGCATCTGGAGGCAATGAACAAAGAGCTGAGTAGGCAGGAATCAGTCAGCAGGCTATAATCATGGAACTCAGCTCTGAGAAATCATGCTGCTCAGCTGGAAATAATCAAGTAGATGAGCAGGCAGGAATTATGCAGCACAGGTGGCAATAGTCAAGGAGATGACAGGCAGGAATCGTACAGCTCAGCTGGCAATTGTCAAGCAGATGAGCAGACAGTAATCACGCAGCTCAGCAGGCCCTGATCACGTGACTGAGCATGCACTGTTCACGTCGCTGATCACACACCTATCATGTGAATGATCATGCACTGATCACGTGGCTGCTCACGTGGCTATCATGCACTGATCATGTGACTGATCATGCACTGATCACGTAGCTATCTTGCACTGATCACTTGGCTGATCATACACTCATCACGGGACTGATCGTGCACTGATCACGGCGCTATCATGCATTGACTACATGACTCCACATGCACTGATCACGTGGATGATCATGCACTGATCACGTGACTATCATGCACTAATCACGTGGCTATCATTCACTGATCAGGTGGATATCATGCACTGATCACGTGGCTGATCACACACGTATCACATGACTGATCATGCACTGATCACGTGGCTATCATGTACTGATCACGTGGCTGATCATGCAATGATCACGTAGCTACCATGTACTGGTCACGTGACTGATCATGCAATGATCACGTAATTGATCATGCACTGATCATGTGGCTGATCATGCACTGATCACGTGACTGATCATGCACTGATCACGTGACTGATCAAGCACTGATCACGTGGCTATCATGCACTGCTAATGTGGCTGATCATGAAATGATCACGCAGCTACCATGTACTGGTCACGTGACTGATCATGCACTGATCATGTGGCTGATCAGGCACTGATCACGTGACTGATCATGCACTGATCCGTGACTGATCATGCACTGATCACGTGGCTATCATGCACTGATCACTTGGCTGGTCATACACTGATCACGCAGCTACCATGTACTGGTCACGTGACTGATCATGCACTGATGATGTAATTGATCATGCACTGATCACGTGGCTATCATGCACTGATCACATGGCTGGTCATACACTGATCACGTGCCTGGTCATGCACAGATTACATGACTGATCATGCACTGATCACGTCACTGATCATGCACTGATCACGTGGCTATCATGCACTACTCACGTGGCTGATCATGCAATGATCATGTAGCTACCATGTACCGGTCACGTGACTGATCATACACCCATCAGGTGACTGATCATGCACTGATCACGTGGCTATCATGCACTGATCATGTGGCTGGTCATACACTGATCACCTGCCTGGTCATGCACAGATCACGTGACTAATCATGAACTGATCACGTAGCAATCATTCACTGATCACCTGGCTGATCATGCACTGATCACGTGGCTATCATGCAATGATCACGTGGCTATCATGCACTGATCACGTGTCTGATCATGCACTGATACCATGACTGAGCATGGACTGGTCACATGACTATCATGTAGTGATCACGTGACTTAATGGGGCTGACCATGTGACTGATCATGCGCTGAGCATGTTTGCTATCATACACTGATCATGTGCCTCTGGAGGCAATAAACAAAGAGCTGAGTAGGCATGAATCAAACAGTCAGCAGGCAATAATCATGGAACTCAGCTGTGAGGAATCATGCTGCTCAGCTGGCAATAATCAAGCAGCTGAGCAGGCAGGAATTACACAGCACAGCTGGCAATTGTCAAGCAGATGACAGGCAGGAATCATGCAGCTCAGCTGGCAATTGTCAAGCAGATGAGCAGACAGTAATCACGCAGCTCAGCAGGCCCTGATCACGTGACTGAGCATGCACTGTTCACCTGGCTGATCATACACTGATCACGTGATTGATCAAGCATTGATCACTTGGATATCATGCACTGATCACGTGGCTAATCATACACTGTTCACGTGTCTGACCATGCACTGATCACGTGGCTGATCATGCACTGAACACGTGATTGAACATGCACTTATCACGTGGCTGATCATGCAGTGATCACGCAGCTACCATGTACTGGTCACATGACTGATCATGCACTGATCACGTAATTGATCATGCACTGATCACCTGGCTTATCATGCATTCATCATGTGACTGATCATGTGCTGATCATGTTTGGTGTCACACACTGATCATGTGCATCTGGAGGCAATGAACAAAGAGCTGAGTAGGCAGGAATCAGTCAGCAGGCTATAATCATGGAACTCAGCTCTGAGAAATCATGCTGCTCAGCTGGAAATAATCAAGTAGATGAGCAGGCAGGAATTATGCAGCACAGGTGGCAATAGTCAAGGAGATGACAGGCAGGAATCGTACAGCTCAGCTGGCAATTGTCAAGCAGATGAGCAGACAGTAATCACGCAGCTCAGCAGGCCCTGATCACGTGACTGAGCATGCACTGTTCACGTCGCTGATCACACACCTATCATGTGAATGATCATGCACTGATCACGTGGCGTGGCTATCATGCACTGATCATGTGACTGATCATGCACTGATCACGTAGCTATCTTGCACTGATCACTTGGCTGATCATACACTCATCACGGGACTGATCGTGCACTGATCACGGCGCTATCATGCATTGACTACATGACTCCACATGCACTGATCACGTGGATGATCATGCACTGATCACGTGACTATCATGCACTAATCACGTGGCTATCATTCACTGATCAGGTGGATATCATGCACTGATCACGTGGCTGATCACACACGTATCACATGACTGATCATGCACTGATCACGTGGCTATCATGTACTGATCACGTGGCTGATCATGCAATGATCACGTAGCTACCATGTACTGGTCACGTGACTGATCATGCAATGATCACGTAATTGATCATGCACTGATCATGTGGCTGATCATGCACTGATCACGTGACTGATCATGCACTGATCACGTGACTGATCAAGCACTGATCACGTGGCTATCATGCACTGCTAATGTGGCTGATCATGAAATGATCACGCAGCTACCATGTACTGGTCACGTGACTGATCATGCACTGATCATGTGGCTGATCAGGCACTGATCACGTGACTGATCATGCACTGATCACGTGACTGATCATGCACTGATCACGTGGCTATCATGCACTGATCACTTGGC
Organism: Bos javanicus; assembly: GCF_032452875.1. Classification (NCBI taxonomy): domain Eukaryota; kingdom Metazoa; phylum Chordata; class Mammalia; order Artiodactyla; family Bovidae; genus Bos; species Bos javanicus. Next base: position 846,980 of record NW_026893610.1, on the reverse strand, counting down.
TGGTCATACACTGATCACGCAGCTACCATGTACTGGTCACGTGACTGATCATGCACTGATGATGTAATTGATCATGCACTGATCACGTGGCTATCATGCACTGATCACATGGCTGGTCATACACTGATCACGTGCCTGGTCATGCACAGATTACATGACTGATCATGCACTGATCACGTCACTGATCATGCACTGATCACGTGGCTATCATGCACTACTCACGTGGCTGATCATGCAATGATCATGTAGCTACCATGTACCGGTCACGTGACTGATCATACACCCATCAGGTGACTGATCATGCACTGATCACGTGGCTATCATGCACTGATCATGTGGCTGGTCATACACTGATCACCTGCCTGGTCATGCACAGATCACGTGACTAATCATGAACTGATCACGTAGCAATCATTCACTGATCACCTGGCTGATCATGCACTGATCACGTGGCTATCATGCAATGATCACGTGGCTATCATGCACTGATCACGTGTCTGATCATGCACTGATACCATGACTGAGCATGGACTGGTCACATGACTATCATGTAGTGATCACGTGACTTAATGGGGCTGACCATGTGACTGATCATGCGCTGAGCATGTTTGCTATCATACACTGATCATGTGCCTCTGGAGGCAATAAACAAAGAGCTGAGTAGGCATGAATCAAACAGTCAGCAGGCAATAATCATGGAACTCAGCTGTGAGGAATCATGCTGCTCAGCTGGCAATAATCAAGCAGCTGAGCAGGCAGGAATTACACAGCACAGCTGGCAATTGTCAAGCAGATGACAGGCAGGAATCATGCAGCTCAGCTGGCAATTGTCAAGCAGATGAGCAGACAGGAATCACGCAGCTCAGCAGGCCCTGATCACGTGACTGAGCATGCACTGTTCACCTGGCTGATCATACACTGATCACGTGATTGATCAAGCATTGATCACTTGGATATCATGCACTGATCACGTGGCTAATCATACACTGTTCACGTGTCTGACCATGCACTGATCACGTGGCTGATCATGCACTGAACACGTGATTGAACATGCACTTATCACGTGGCTGATCATGCAGTGATCACGCAGCTACCATGTACTGGTCACATGACTGATCATGCACTGATCACGTAATTGATCATGCACTGATCACCTGGCTTATCATGCATTCATCATGTGACTGATCATGTGCTGATCATGTTTGGTGTCACACACTGATCATGTGCATCTGGAGGCAATGAACAAAGAGCTGAGTAGGCAGGAATCAGTCAGCAGGCTATAATCATGGAACTCAGCTCTGAGAAATCATGCTGCTCAGCTGGAAATAATCAAGTAGATGAGCAGGCAGGAATTATGCAGCACAGGTGGCAATAGTCAAGGAGATGACAGGCAGGAATCGTACAGCTCAGCTGGCAATTGTCAAGCAGATGAGCAGACAGTAATCACGCAGCTCAGCAGGCCCTGATCACGTGACTGAGCATGCACTGTTCACGTCGCTGATCACACACCTATCATGTGAATGATCATGCACTGATCACGTGGCTCTCATGCACTGATCACGTGATTGCGCATGCACTGATCACGTAATTGTATGCACTGCTCACGTGGCTATCATGCACTGATCATGTGACTGATCATGCACTGATCACGTAGCTATCTTGCACTGATCACTTGGCTGATCATACACTCATCACGGGACTGATCGTGCACTGATCACGGCGCTATCATGCATTGACTACATGACTCCACATGCACTGATCACGTGGATGATCATGCACTGATCACGTGACTATCATGCACTAATCACGTGGCTATCATTCACTGATCAGGTGGATATCATGCACTGATCACGTGGCTGATCACACACGTATCACATGACTGATCATGCACTGATCACGTGGCTATCATGTACTGATCACGTGGCTGATCATGCAATGATCACGTAGCTACCATGTACTGGTCACGTGACTGATCATGCAATGATCACGTAATTGATCATGCACTGATCATGTGGCTGATCATGCACTGATCACGTGACTGATCATGCACTGATCACGTGGCTATCATGCACTGCTAATGTGGCTGATCATGAAATGATCACGCAGCTACCATGTACTGGTCACGTGACTGATCATGCACTGATCATGTGGCTGATCAGGCACTGATCACGTGACTGATCATGCACTGATCACGTGACTGATCATGCACTGATCACGTGGCTATCATGCACTGATCACTTGGCTGGTCATACACTGATCACGCAGCTACCATGTACTGGTCACGTGACTGATCATGCACTGATGATGTAATTGATCATGCACTGATCACGTGGCTATCATGCACTGATCACATGGCTGGTCATACACTGATCACGTGCCTGGTCATGCACAGATTACATGACTGATCATGCACTGATCACGTCACTGATCATGCACTGATCACGTGGCTATCATGCACTACTCACGTGGCTGATCATGCAATGATCATGTAGCTACCATGTACCGGTCACGTGACTGATCATACACCCATCAGGTGACTGATCATGCACTGATCACGTGGCTATCATGCACTGATCATGTGGCTGGTCATACACTGATCACCTGCCTGGTCATGCACAGATCACGTGACTAATCATGAACTGATCACGTAGCAATCATTCACTGATCACCTGGCTGATCATGCACTGATCACGTGGCTATCATGCAATGATCACGTGGCTATCATGCACTGATCACGTGTCTGATCATGCACTGATACCATGACTGAGCATGGACTGGTCACATGACTATCATGTAGTGATCACGTGACTTAATGGGGCTGACCATGTGACTGATCATGCGCTGAGCATGTTTGCTATCATACACTGATCATGTGCCTCTGGAGGCAATAAACAAAGAGCTGAGTAGGCATGAATCAAACAGTCAGCAGGCAATAATCATGGAACTCAGCTGTGAGGAATCATGCTGCTCAGCTGGCAATAATCAAGCAGCTGAGCAGGCAGGAATTACACAGCACAGCTGGCAATTGTCAAGCAGATGACAGGCAGGAATCATGCAGCTCAGCTGGCAATTGTCAAGCAGATGAGCAGACAGTAATCACGCAGCTCAGCAGGCCCTGATCACGTGACTGAGCATGCACTGTTCACCTGGCTGATCATACACTGATCACGTGATTGATCAAGCATTGATCACTTGGATATCATGCACTGATCACGTGGCTAATCATACACTGTTCACGTGTCTGACCATGCACTGATCACGTGGCTGATCATGCACTGAACACGTGATTGAACATGCACTTATCACGTGGCTGATCATGCAGTGATCACGCAGCTACCATGTACTGGTCACATGACTGATCATGCACTGATCACGTAATTGATCATGCACTGATCACCTGGCTTATCATGCATTCATCATGTGACTGATCATGTGCTGATCATGTTTGGTGTCACACACTGATCATGTGCATCTGGAGGCAATGAACAAAGAGCTGAGTAGGCAGGAATCAGTCAGCAGGCTATAATCATGGAACTCAGCTCTGAGAAATCATGCTGCTCAGCTGGAAATAATCAAGTAGATGAGCAGGCAGGAATTATGCAGCACAGGTGGCAATAGTCAAGGAGATGACAGGCAGGAATCGTACAGCTCAGCTGGCAATTGTCAAGCAGATGAGCAGACAGTAATCACGCAGCTCAGCAGGCCCTGATCACGTGACTGAGCATGCACTGTTCACGTCGCTGATCACACACCTATCATGTGAATGATCATGCACTGATCACGTGGCTCTCATGCACTGATCATGTGACTGATCATGCACTGATCACGTAGCTATCTTGCACTGATCACTTGGCTGATCATACACTCATCACGGGACTGATCGTGCACTGATCACGGCGCTATCATGCATTGACTACATGACTCCACATGCACTGATCACGTGGATGATCATGCACTGATCACGTGACTATCATGCACTAATCACGTGGCTATCATTCACTGATCAGGTGGATATCATGCACTGATCACGTGGCTGATCACACACGTATCACATGACTGATCATGCACTGATCACGTGGCTATCATGTACTGATCACGTGGCTGATCATGCAATGATCACGTAGCTACCATGTACTGGTCACGTGACTGATCATGCAATGATCACGTAATTGATCATGCACTGATCATGTGGCTGATCATGCACTGATCACGTGACTGATCATGCACTGATCACGTGACTGATCAAGCACTGATCACGTGGCTATCATGCACTGCTAATGTGGCTGATCATGAAATGATCACGCAGCTACCATGTACTGGTCACGTGACTGATCATGCACTGATCATGTGGCTGATCAGGCACTGATCACGTGACTGATCATGCACTGATCACGTGACTGATCATGCACTGATCACGTGGCTATCATGCACTGATCACTTGGCTGGTCATACACTGATCACGCAGCTACCATGTACTGGTCACGTGACTGATCATGCACTGATGATGTAATTGATCATGCACTGATCACGTGGCTATCATGCACTGATCACATGGCTGGTCATACACTGATCACGTGCCTGGTCATGCACAGATTACATGACTGATCATGCACTGATCACGTCACTGATCATGCACTGATCACGTGGCTATCATGCACTACTCACGTGGCTGATCATGCAATGATCATGTAGCTACCATGTACCGGTCACGTGACTGATCATACACCCATCAGGTGACTGATCATGCACTGATCACGTGGCTATCATGCACTGATCATGTGGCTGGTCATACACTGATCACCTGCCTGGTCATGCACAGATCACGTGACTAATCATGAACTGATCACGTAGCAATCATTCACTGATCACCTGGCTGATCATGCACTGATCACGTGGCTATCATGCAATGATCACGTGGCTATCATGCACTGATCACGTGTCTGATCATGCACTGATACCATGACTGAGCATGGACTGGTCACATGACTATCATGTAGTGATCACGTGACTTAATGGGGCTGACCATGTGACTGATCATGCGCTGAGCATGTTTGCTATCATACACTGATCATGTGCCTCTGGAGGCAATAAACAAAGAGCTGAGTAGGCATGAATCAAACAGTCAGCAGGCAATAATCATGGAACTCAGCTGTGAGGAATCATGCTGCTCAGCTGGCAATAATCAAGCAGCTGAGCAGGCAGGAATTACACAGCACAGCTGGCAATTGTCAAGCAGATGACAGGCAGGAATCATGCAGCTCAGCTGGCAATTGTCAAGCAGATGAGCAGACAGTAATCACGCAGCTCAGCAGGCCCTGATCACGTGACTGAGCATGCACTGTTCACCTGGCTGATCATACACTGATCACGTGATTGATCAAGCATTGATCACTTGGATATCATGCACTGATCACGTGGCTAATCATACACTGTTCACGTGTCTGACCATGCACTGATCACGTGGCTGATCATGCACTGAACACGTGATTGAACATGCACTTATCACGTGGCTGATCATGCAGTGATCACGCAGCTACCATGTACTGGTCACATGACTGATCATGCACTGATCACGTAACTGATCATGCACTGATCACCTGGCTTATCATGCATTCATCATGTGACTGATCATGTGCTGATCATGTTTGGTGTCACACACTGATCATGTGCATCTGGAGGCAATGAACAAAGAGCTGAGTAGGCAGGAATCAGTCAGCAGGCTATAATCATGGAACTCAGCTCTGAGAAATCATGCTGCTCAGCTGGAAATAATCAAGTAGATGAGCAGGCAGGAATTATGCAGCACAGGTGGCAATAGTCAAGGAGATGACAGGCAGGAATCGTACAGCTCAGCTGGCAATTGTCAAGCAGATGAGCAGACAGTAATCACGCAGCTCAGCAGGCCCTGATCACGTGACTGAGCATGCACTGTTCACGTCGCTGATCACACACACTATCATGTGAATGATCATGCACTGCTCACGTGGCTCTCATGCACTGATCATGTGACTGATCATGCACTGATCACGTAGCTATCTTGCACTGATCACTTGGCTGATCATACACTCATCACGGGACTGATCGTGCACTGATCACGGCGCTATCATGCATTGACTACATGACTCCACATGCACTGATCACGTGGATGATCATGCACTGATCACGTGACTATCATGCACTAATCACGTGGCTATCATTCACTGATCAGGTGGATATCATGCACTGATCACGTGGCTGATCACACACGTATCACATGACTGATCATGCACTGATCACGTGGCTATCATGTACTGATCACGTGGCTGATCATGCAATGATCACGTAGCTACCATGTACTGGTCACGTGACTGATCATGCAATGATCACGTAATTGATCATGCACTGATCATGTGGCTGATCATGCACTGATCACGTGACTGATCATGCACTGATCACGTGACTGATCAAGCACTGATCACGTGGCTATCATGCACTGCTAATGTGGCTGATCATGAAATGATCACGCAGCTACCATGTACTGGTCACGTGACTGATCATGCACTGATCATGTGGCTGATGGCTGATCACGTACTGATCAGGCACTGATCACGTGACTGATCATGCACTGATCACGTGGCTATCATGCACTGATCACTTGGCTGGTCATACACTGATCACGCAGCTACCATGTACTGGTCACGTGACTGATCATGCACTGATGATGTAATTGATCATGCACTGATCACGTGGCTATCATGCACTGATCACATGGCTGGTCATACACTGATCACGTGCCTGGTCATGCACAGATTACATGACTGATCATGCACTGATCACGTCACTGATCATGCACTGATCACGTGGCTATCATGCACTACTCACGTGGCTGATCATGCAATGATCATGTAGCTACCATGTACCGGTCACGTGACTGATCATACACCCATCAGGTGACTGATCATGCACTGATCACGTGGCTATCATGCACTGATCATGTGGCTGGTCATACACTGATCACCTGCCTGGTCATGCACAGATCACGTGACTAATCATGAACTGATCACGTAGCAATCATTCACTGATCACCTGGCTGATCATGCACTGATCACGTGGCTATCATGCAATGATCACGTGGCTATCATGCACTGATCACGTGTCTGATCATGCACTGATACCATGACTGAGCATGGACTGGTCACATGACTATCATGTAGTGATCACGTGACTTAATGGGGCTGACCATGTGACTGATCATGCGCTGAGCATGTTTGCTATCATACACTGATCATGTGCCTCTGGAGGCAATAAACAAAGAGCTGAGTAGGCATGAATCAAACAGTCAGCAGGCAATAATCATGGAACTCAGCTGTGAGGAATCATGCTGCTCAGCTGGCAATAATCAAGCAGCTGAGCAGGCAGGAATTACACAGCACAGCTGGCAATTGTCAAGCAGATGACAGGCAGGAATCATGCAGCTCAGCTGGCAATTGTCAAGCAGATGAGCAGACAGTAATCACGCAGCTCAGCAGGCCCTGATCACGTGACTGAGCATGCACTGTTCACCTGGCTGATCATACACTGATCACGTGATTGATCAAGCATTGATCACTTGGATATCATGCACTGATCACGTGGCTAATCATACACTGTTCACGTGTCTGACCATGCACTGATCACGTGGCTGATCATGCACTGAACACGTGATTGAACATGCACTTATCACGTGGCTGATCATGCAGTGATCACGCAGCTACCATGTACTGGTCACATGACTGATCATGCACTGATCACGTAATTGATCATGCACTGATCACCTGGCTTATCATGCATTCATCATGTGACTGATCATGTGCTGATCATGTTTGGTGTCACACACTGATCATGTGCATCTGGAGGCAATGAACAAAGAGCTGAGTAGGCAGGAATCAGTCAGCAGGCTATAATCATGGAACTCAGCTCTGAGAAATCATGCTGCTCAGCTGGAAATAATCAAGTAGATGAGCAGGCAGGAATTATGCAGCACAGGTGGCAATAGTCAAGGAGATGACAGGCAGGAATCGTACAGCTCAGCTGGCAATTGTCAAGCAGATGAGCAGACAGTAATCACGCAGCTCAGCAGGCCCTGATCACGTGACTGAGCATGCACTGTTCACGTCGCTGATCACACACCTATCATGTGAATGATCATGCACTGATCACGTGGCTCTCATGCACTGATCATGTGACTGATCATGCACTGATCACGTAGCTATCTTGCACTGATCACTTGGCTGATCATACACTCATCACGGGACTGATCGTGCACTGATCACGGCGCTATCATGCATTGACTACATGACTCCACATGCACTGATCACGTGGATGATCATGCACTGATCACGTGACTATCATGCACTAATCACGTGGCTATCATTCACTGATCAGGTGGATATCATGCACTGATCACGTGGCTGATCACACACGTATCACATGACTGATCATGCACTGATCACGTGGCTATCATGTACTGATCACGTGGCTGATCATGCAATGATCACGTAGCTACCATGTACTGGTCACGTGACTGATCATGCAATGATCACGTAATTGATCATGCACTGATCATGTGGCTGATCATGCACTGATCACGTGACTGATCATGCACTGATCACGTGACTGATCAAGCACTGATCACGTGGCTATCATGCACTGCTAATGTGGCTGATCATGAAATGATCACGCAGCTACCATGTACTGGTCACGTGACTGATCATGCACTGATCATGTGGCTGATCAGGCACTGATCACGTGACTGATCATGCACTGATCACGTGACTGATCATGCACTGATCACGTGGCTATCATGCACTGATCACTTGGCTGGTCATACACTGATCACGCAGCTACCATGTACTGGTCACGTGACTGATCATGCACTGATGATGTAATTGATCATGCACTGATCACGTGGCTATCATGCACTGATCACATGGCTGGTCATACACTGATCACGTGCCTGGTCATGCACAGATTACATGACTGATCATGCACTGATCACGTCACTGATCATGCACTGATCACGTGGCTATCATGCACTACTCACGTGGCTGATCATGCAATGATCATGTAGCTACCATGTACCGGTCACGTGACTGATCATACACCCATCAGGTGACTGATCATGCACTGATCACGTGGCTATCATGCACTGATCACGTGGCTGGTCATACACTGATCACCTGCCTGGTCATGCACAGATCACGTGACTAATCATGAACTGATCACGTAGCAATCATTCACTGATCACCTGGCTGATCATGCACTGATCACGTGGCTATCATGCAATGATCACGTGGCTATCATGCACTGATCACGTGTCTGATCATGCACTGATACCATGACTGAGCATGGACTGGTCACATGACTATCATGTAGTGATCACGTGACTTAATGGGGCTGACCATGTGACTGATCATGCGCTGAGCATGTTTGCTATCATACACTGATCATGTGCCTCTGGAGGCAATAAACAAAGAGCTGAGTAGGCATGAATCAAACAGTCAGCAGGCAATAATCATGGAACTCAGCTGTGAGGAATCATGCTGCTCAGCTGGCAATAATCAAGCAGCTGAGCAGGCAGGAATTACACAGCACAGCTGGCAATTGTCAAGCAGATGACAGGCAGGAATCATGCAGCTCAGCTGGCAATTGTCAAGCAGATGAGCAGACAGTAATCACGCAGCTCAGCAGGCCCTGATCACGTGACTGAGCATGCACTGTTCACCTGGCTGATCATACACTGATCACGTGATTGATCAAGCATTGATCACTTGGATATCATGCACTGATCCGTGCTAATCATACACTGTTCACGTGTCTGACCATGCACTGATCACGTGGCTGATCATGCACTGAACACGTGATTGAACATGCACTTATCACGTGGCTGATCATGCAGTGATCACGCAGCTACCATGTACTGGTCACATGACTGATCATGCACTGATCACGTAATTGATCATGCACTGATCACCTGGCTTATCATGCATTCATCATGTGACTGATCATGTGCTGATCATGTTTGGTGTCACACACTGATCATGTGCATCTGAGGCAATGAACAAAGAGCTGAGTAGGCAGGAATCAGTCAGCAGGCTATAATCATGGAACTCAGCTCTGAGAAATCATGCTGCTCAGCTGGAAATAATCAAGTAGATGAGCAGGCAGGAATTATGCAGCACAGGTGGCAATAGTCAAGGAGATGACAGGCAGGAATCGTACAGCTCAGCTGGCAATTGTCAAGCAGATGAGCAGACAGTAATCACGCAGCTCAGCAGGCCCTGATCACGTGACTGAGCATGCACTGTTCACGTCGCTGATCACACACCTATCATGTGAATGATCATGCACTGATCACGTGGCTCTCATGCACTGATCACGTGATTGCGCATGCACTGATCACGTAATTGTATGCACTGCTCACGTGGCTATCATGCACTGATCATGTGACTGATCATGCACTGATCACGTAGCTATCTTGCACTGATCACTTGGCTGATCATACACTCATCACGGGACTGATCGTGCACTGATCACGGCGCTATCATGCATTGACTACATGACTCCACATGCACTGATCACGTGGATGATCATGCACTGATCACGTGACTATCATGCACTAATCACGTGGCTATCATTCACTGATCAGGTGGATATCATGCACTGATCACGTGGCTGATCACACACGTATCACATGACTGATCATGCACTGATCACGTGGCTATCATGTACTGATCACGTGGCTGATCATGCAATGATCACGTAGCTACCATGTACTGGTCACGTGACTGATCATGCACTGAACACGTAATTGATCATGCACTGATCACGTGGCTGATCATGCACTGATCACGTGACTGATCAAGCACTGATCACGTGGCTATCATGCACTGCTAATGTGGCTGATCATGAAATGATCATGCAGCTACCATGTACTGGTCACGTGACTGATCATGCACTGATCGTGTGGCTGATCAGGCACTGATCACGTGACTGATCATGCACTGATCACGTGACTGATCATGCACTGATCACGTGACTGATCATGCACTGATCACTTGGCTGGTCATACACTGATCACGCAGCTACCATGTACTGGTCACGTGACTGATCATGCACTGATGATGTAATTGATCATGCACTGATCACGTGGCTATCATGCACTGATCACATGGCTGGTCATACACTGATCACGTGCCTGGTCATGCACAGATTACATGACTGATCATGCACTGATCACGTCACTGATCATGCACTGATCACGTGGCTATCATGCACTACTCACGTGGCTGATCATGCAATGATCATGTAGCTACCATGTACCGGTCACGTGACTGATCATACACCCATCAGGTGACTGATCATGCACTGATCACGTGGCTATCATGCACTGATCATGTGGCTGGTCATACACTGATCACCTGCCTGGTCATGCACAGATCACGTGACTAATCATGAACTGATCACGTAGCAATCATTCACTGATCACCTGGCTGATCATGCACTGATCACGTGGCTATCATGCAATGATCACGTGGCTATCATGCACTGATCACGTGTCTGATCATGCACTGATACCATGACTGAGCATGGACTGGTCACATGACTATCATGTAGTGATCACGTGACTTAATGGGGCTGACCATGTGACTGATCATGCGCTGAGCATGTTTGCTATCATACACTGATCATGTGCCTCTGGAGGCAATAAACAAAGAGCTGAGTAGGCATGAATCAAACAGTCAGCAGGCAATAATCATGGAACTCAGCTGTGAGGAATCATGCTGCTCAGCTGGCAATAATCAAGCAGCTGAGCAGGCAGGAATTACACAGCACAGCTGGCAATTGTCAAGCAGATGACAGGCAGGAATCATGCAGCTCAGCTGGCAATTGTCAAGCAGATGAGCAGACAGTAATCACGCAGCTCAGCAGGCCCTGATCACGTGACTGAGCATGCACTGTTCACCTGGCTGATCATACACTGATCACGTGATTGATCAAGCATTGATCACTTGGATATCATGCACTGATCACGTGGCTAATCATACACTGTTCACGTGTCTGACCATGCACTGATCACGTGGCTGATCATGCACTGAACACGTGATTGAACATGCACTTATCACGTGGCTGATCATGCAGTGATCACGCAGCTACCATGTACTGGTCACATGACTGATCATGCACTGATCACGTAATTGATCATGCACTGATCACCTGGCTTATCATGCATTCATCATGTGACTGATCATGTGCTGATCATGTTTGGTGTCACACACTGATCATGTGCATCTGGAGGCAATGAACAAAGAGCTGAGTAGGCAGGAATCAGTCAGCAGGCTATAATCATGGAACTCAGCTCTGAGAAATCATGCTGCTCAGCTGGAAATAATCAAGTAGATGAGCAGGCAGGAATTATGCAGCACAGGTGGCAATAGTCAAGGAGATGACAGGCAGGAATCGTACAGCTCAGCTGGCAATTGTCAAGCAGATGAGCAGACAGTAATCACGCAGCTCAGCAGGCCCTGATCACGTGACTGAGCATGCACTGTTCACGTCGCTGATCACACACCTATCATGTGAATGATCATGCACTGATCACGTGGCTCTCATGCACTGATCACGTGATTGCGCATGCACTGATCACGTAATTGTATGCACTGCTCACGTGGCTATCATGCACTGATCATGTGACTGATCATGCACTGATCACGTAGCTATCTTGCACTGATCACTTGGCTGATCATACACTCATCACGGGACTGATCGTGCACTGATCACGGCGCTATCATGCATTGACTACATGACTCCACATGCACTGATCACGTGGATGATCATGCACTGATCACGTGACTATCATGCACTAATCACGTGGCTATCATTCACTGATCAGGTGGATATCATGCACTGATCACGTGGCTGATCACACACGTATCACATGACTGATCATGCACTGATCACGTGGCTATCATGTACTGATCACGTGGCTGATCATGCAATGATCACGTAGCTACCATGTACTGGTCACGTGACTGATCATGCAATGATCACGTAATTGATCATGCACTGATCATGTGGCTGATCATGCACTGATCACGTGACTGATCATGCACTGATCACGTGACTGATCAAGCACTGATCACGTGGCTATCATGCACTGCTAATGTGGCTGATCATGAAATGATCACGCAGCTACCATGTACTGGTCACGTGACTGATCATGCACTGATCATGTGGCTGATCAGGCACTGATCACGTGACTGATCATGCACTGATCCGTGCTGATCATGCACTGATCACGTGGCTATCATGCACTGATCACTTGGCTGGTCATACACTGATCACGCAGCTACCATGTACTGGTCACGTGACTGATCATGCACTGATGATGTAATTGATCATGCACTGATCACGTGGCTATCATGCACTGATCACATGGCTGGTCATACACTGATCACGTGCCTGGTCATGCACAGATTACATGACTGATCATGCACTGATCACGTCACTGATCATGCACTGATCACGTGGCTATCATGCACTACTCACGTGGCTGATCATGCAATGATCATGTAGCTACCATGTACCGGTCACGTGACTGATCATACACCCATCAGGTGACTGATCATGCACTGATCACGTGGCTATCATGCACTGATCATGTGGCTGGTCATACACTGATCACCTGCCTGGTCATGCACAGATCACGTGACTAATCATGAACTGATCACGTAGCAATCATTCACTGATCACCTGGCTGATCATGCACTGATCACGTGGCTATCATGCAATGATCACGTGGCTATCATGCACTGATCACGTGTCTGATCATGCACTGATACCATGACTGAGCATGGACTGGTCACATGACTATCATGTAGTGATCACGTGACTTAATGGGGCTGACCATGTGACTGATCATGCGCTGAGCATGTTTGCTATCATACACTGATCATGTGCCTCTGGAGGCAATAAACAAAGAGCTGAGTAGGCATGAATCAAACAGTCAGCAGGCAATAATCATGGAACTCAGCTGTGAGGAATCATGCTGCTCAGCTGGCAATAATCAAGCAGCTGAGCAGGCAGGAATTACACAGCACAGCTGGCAATTGTCAAGCAGATGACAGGCAGGAATCATGCAGCTCAGCTGGCAATTGTCAAGCAGATGAGCAGACAGTAATCACGCAGCTCAGCAGGCCCTGATCACGTGACTGAGCATGCACTGTTCACCTGGCTGTTCATACACTGATCACGTGATTGATCAAGCATTGATCACTTGGATATCATGCACTGATCACGTGGCTAATCATACACTGTTCACGTGTCTGACCATGCACTGATCACGTGGCTGATCATGCACTGAACACGTGATTGAACATGCACTCATCACGTGGCTGATCATGCAGTGATCACGCAGCTACCATGTACTGGTCACATGACTGATCATGCACTGATCACGTAATTGATCATGCACTGATCACCTGGCTTATCATGCATTCATCATGTGACTGATCATGTGCTGATCATGTTTGGTGTCACACACTGATCATGTGCATCTGGAGGCAATGAACAAAGAGCTGAGTAGGCAGGAATCAGTCAGCAGGCTATAATCATGGAACTCAGCTCTGAGAAATCATGCTGCTCAGCTGGAAATAATCAAGTAGATGAGCAGGCAGGAATTATGCAGCACAGGTGGCAATAGTCCAGGAGATGACAGGCAGGAATCGTACAGCTCAGCTGGCAATTGTCAAGCAGATGAGCAGACAGTAATCACGCAGCTCAGCAGGCCCTGATCACGTGACTGAGCATGCACTGTTCACGTCGCTGATCACACACCTATCATGTGAATGATCATGCACTGATCACGTGGCTCTCATGCACTGATCACGTGATTGCGCATGCACTGATCACGTAATTGTATGCACTGCTCACGTGGCTATCATGCACTGATCATGTGACTGATCATGCACTGATCACGTAGCTATCTTGCACTGATCACTTGGCTGATCATACACTCATCACGGGACTGATCGTGCACTGATCACGGCGCTATCATGCATTGACTACATGACTCCACATGCACTGATCACGTGGATGATCATGCACTGATCACGTGACTATCATGCACTAATCACGTGGCTATCATTCACTGATCAGGTGGATATCATGCACTGATCACGTGGCTGATCACACACGTATCACATGACTGATCATGCACTGATCACGTGGCTATCATGTACTGATCACGTGGCTGATCATGCAATGATCACGTAGCTACCATGTACTGGTCACGTGACTGATCATGCAATGATCACGTAATTGATCATGCACTGATCATGTGGCTGATCATGCACTGATCACGTGACTGATCATGCACTGATCACGTGACTGATCAAGCACTGATCACGTGGCTATCATGCACTGCTAATGTGGCTGAACATGAAATGATCACGCAGCTACCATGTACTGGTCACGTGACTGATCATGCACTGATCATGTGGCTGATCAGGCACTGATCACGTGACTGATCATGCACTGATCACGTGGCTATCATGCACTGATCACTTGGCTGGTCATACACTGATCACGCAGCTACCATGTACTGGTCACGTGACTGATCATGCACTGATGGTGTAATTGATCATGCACTGATCACGTGGCTATCATGCACTGATCACATGGCTGGTCATACACTGATCACGTGCCTGGTCATGCACAGATTACATGACTGATCATGCACTGATCACGTCACTGATCATGCACTGATCACGTGGCTATCATGCACTACTCACGTGGCTGATCATGCAATGATCATGTAGCTACCATGTACCGGTCACGTGACTGATCATACACCCATCAGGTGACTGATCATGCACTGATCACGTGGCTATCATGCACTGATCATGTGGCTGGTCATACACTGATCACCTGCCTAGTCATGCACAGATCACGTGACTAATCATGAAC
Organism: Bos javanicus; assembly: GCF_032452875.1. Lineage (NCBI taxonomy): Eukaryota > Metazoa > Chordata > Mammalia > Artiodactyla > Bovidae > Bos > Bos javanicus. Next base: position 830,996 of record NW_026893610.1, on the reverse strand, counting down.
TGATCACGTAGCAATCATTCACTGATCACCTGGCTGATCATGCACTGATCACGTGGCTATCATGCAATGACCACGTGGCTATCATGCACTGATCACGTGTCTGATCATGCACTGATACCATGACTGAGCATGGACTGGTCACATGACTATCATGTAGTGATCACGTGACTTAATGGGGCTGACCATGTGACTGATCATGCGCTGAGCATGTTTGCTATCATACACTGATCATGTGCCTCTGGAGGCAATAAACAAAGAGCTGAGTAGGCATGAATCAAACAGTCAGCAGGCAATAATCATGGAACTCAGCTGTGAGGAATCATGCTGCTCAGCTGGCAATAATCAAGCAGCTGAGCAGGCAGGAATTACACAGCACAGCTGGCAATTGTCAAGCAGATGACAGGCAGGAATCATGCAGCTCAGCTGGCAATTGTCAAGCAGATGAGCAGACAGGAATCACGCAGCTCAGCAGGCCCTGATCACGTGACTGAGCATGCACTGTTCACCTGGCTGATCATACACTGATCACGTGATTGATCAAGCATTGATCACTTGGATATCATGCACTGATCACGTGGCTAATCATACACTGTTCACGTGTCTGACCATGCACTGATCACGTGGCTGATCATGCACTGAACACGTGATTGAACATGCACTTATCACGTGGCTGATCATGCAGTGATCACGCAGCTACCATGTACTGGTCACATGACTGATCATGCACTGATCACGTAATTGATCATGCACTGATCACCTGGCTTATCATGCATTCATCATGTGACTGATCATGTGCTGATCATGTTTGGTGTCACACACTGATCATGTGCATCTGGAGGCAATGAACAAAGAGCTGAGTAGGCAGGAATCAGTCAGCAGGCTATAATCATGGAACTCAGCTCTGAGAAATCATGCTGCTCAGCTGGAAATAATCAAGTAGATGAGCAGGCAGGAATTATGCAGCACAGGTGGCAATAGTCAAGGAGATGACAGGCAGGAATCGTACAGCTCAGCTGGCAATTGTCAAGCAGATGAGCAGACAGTAATCACGCAGCTCAGCAGGCCCTGATCACGTGACTGAGCATGCACTGTTCACGTCGCTGATCACACACCTATCATGTGAATGATCATGCACTGATCACGTGGCTCTCATGCACTGATCACGTGATTGCGCATGCACTGATCACGTAATTGTATGCACTGCTCACGTGGCTATCATGCACTGATCATGTGACTGATCATGCACTGATCACGTAGCTATCTTGCACTGATCACTTGGCTGATCATACACTCATCACGGGACTGATCGTGCACTGATCACGGCGCTATCATGCATTGACTACATGACTCCACATGCACTGATCACGTGGATGATCATGCACTGATCACGTGACTATCATGCACTAATCACGTGGCTATCATTCACTGATCAGGTGGATATCATGCACTGATCACGTGGCTGATCACACACGTATCACATGACTGATCATGCACTGATCACGTGGCTATCATGTACTGATCACGTGGCTGATCATGCAATGATCACGTAGCTACCATGTACTGGTCACGTGACTGATCATGCAATGATCACGTAATTGATCATGCACTGATCACGTGACTGATCATGCACTGATCACGTGACTGATGAAGCACTGATCACGTGGCTATCATGCACTGCTAATGTGGCTGATCATGAAATGATCACGCAGCTACCATGTACTGGTCACGTGACTGATCATGCACTGATCATGTGGCTGATCAGGCACTGATCATGCACTGATCACGTGGCTATCATGCACTGATCACTTGGCTGGTCATACACTGATCACGCAGCTACCATGTACTGGTCACGTGACTGATCATGCACTGATGATGTAATTGATCATGCACTGATCACGTGGCTATCATGCACTGATCACATGGCTGGTCATACACTGATCACGTGCCTGGTCATGCACAGATTACATGACTGATCATGCACTGATCACGTCACTGATCATGCACTGATCACGTGGCTATCATGCACTACTCACGTGGCTGATCATGCAATGATCATGTAGCTACCATGTACCGGTCACGTGACTGATCATACACCCATCAGGTGACTGATCATGCACTGATCACGTGGCTATCATGCACTGATCATGTGGCTGGTCATACACTGATCACCTGCCTGGTCATGCACAGATCACGTGACTAATCATGAACTGATCACGTAGCAATCATTCACTGATCACCTGGCTGATCATGCACTGATCACGTGGCTATCATGCAATGACCACGTGGCTATCATGCACTGATCACGTGTCTGATCATGCACTGATACCATGACTGAGCATGGACTGGTCACATGACTATCATGTAGTGATCACGTGACTTAATGGGGCTGACCATGTGACTGATCATGCGCTGAGCATGTTTGCTATCATACACTGATCATGTGCCTCTGGAGGCAATAAACAAAGAGCTGAGTAGGCATGAATCAAACAGTCAGCAGGCAATAATCATGGAACTCAGCTGTGAGGAATCATGCTGCTCAGCTGGCAATAATCAAGCAGCTGAGCAGGCAGGAATTACACAGCACAGCTGGCAATTGTCAAGCAGATGACAGGCAGGAATCATGCAGCTCAGCTGGCAATTGTCAAGCAGATGAGCAGACAGTAATCACGCAGCTCAGCAGGCCCTGATCACGTGACTGAGCATGCACTGTTCACCTGGCTGATCATACACTGATCACGTGATTGATCAAGCATTGATCACTTGGATATCATGCACTGATCACGTGGCTAATCATACACTGTTCACGTGTCTGACCATGCACTGATCACGTGGCTGATCATGCACTGAACACGTGATTGAACATGCACTTATCACGTGGCTGATCATGCAGTGATCACGCAGCTACCATGTACTGGTCACATGACTGATCATGCACTGATCACGTAATTGATCATGCACTGATCACCTGGCTTATCATGCATTCATCAAGTGACTGATCATGTGCTGATCATGTTTGGTGTCACACACTGATCATGTGCATCTGGAGGCAATGAACAAAGAGCTGAGTAGGCAGGAATCAGTCAGCAGGCTATAATCATGGAACTCAGCTCTGAGAAATCATGCTGCTCAGCTGGAAATAATCAAGTAGATGAGCAGGCAGGAATTATGCAGCACAGGTGGCAATAGTCAAGGAGATGACAGGCAGGAATCGTACAGCTCAGCTGGCAATTGTCAAGCAGATGAGCAGACAGTAATCACGCAGCTCAGCAGGCCCTGATCACGTGACTGAGCATGCACTGTTCACGTCGCTGATCACACACCTATCATGTGAATGATCATGCACTGATCACGTGGCTCTCATGCACTGATCATGTGACTGATCATGCACTGATCACGTAGCTATCTTGCACTGATCACTTGGCTGATCATACACTCATCACGGGACTGATCGTGCACTGATCACGGCGCAATCATGCATTGACTACATGACTCCACATGCACTGATCACGTGGATGATCATGCACTGATCACGTGACTATCATGCACTAATCACGTGGCTATCATTCACTGATCAGGTGGATATCATGCACTGATCACGTGGCTGATCACACACGTATCACATGACTGATCATGCACTGATCACGTGGCTATCATGTACTGATCACCTGGCTGATCATGCAATGATCACGTAGCTACCATGTACTGGTCACGTGACTGATCATGCAATGATCACGTAATTGATCATGCACTGATCATGTGGCTGATCATGCACTGATCACGTGACTGATCATGCACTGATCACGTGACTGATCAAGCACTGATCACGTGGCTATCATGCACTGCTAATGTGGCTGATCATGAAATGATCACGCAGCTACCATGTACTGGTCACGTGACTGATCATGCACTGATCCTGTGGCTGATCAGGCACTGATCACGTGACTGATCATGCACTGATCACGTGGCTATCATGCACTGATCACTTGGCTGGTCATACACTGATCACGCAGCTACCATGTACTGGTCACGTGACTGATCATGCACTGATGATGTAATTGATCATGCACTGATCACGTGGCTATCATGCACTGATCACATGGCTGGTCATACACTGATCACGTGCCTGGTCATGCACAGATTACATGACTGATCATGCACTGATCACGTCACTGATCATGCACTGATCACGTGGCTATCATGCACTACTCACGTGGCTGATCATGCAATGATCATGTAGCTACCATGTACCGGTCACGTGACTGATCATACACCCATCAGGTGACTGATCATGCACTGATCACGTGGCTATCATGCACTGATCATGTGGCTGGTCATACACTGATCACCTGCCTGGTCATGCACAGATCACGTGACTAATCATGAACTGATCACGTAGCAATCATTCACTGATCACCTGGCTGATCATGCACTGATCACGTGGCTATCATGCAATGATCACGTGGCTATCATGCACTGATCACGTGTCTGATCATGCACTGATACCATGACTGAGCATGGACTGGTCACATGACTATCATGTAGTGATCACGTGACTTAATGGGGCTGACCATGTGACTGATCATGCGCTGAGCATGTTTGCTATCATACACTGATCATGTGCCTCTGGAGGCAATAAACAAAGAGCTGAGTAGGCATGAATCAAACAGTCAGCAGGCAATAATCATGGAACTCAGCTGTGAGGAATCATGCTGCTCAGCTGGCAATAATCAAGCAGCTGAGCAGGCAGGAATTACACAGCACAGCTGGCAATTGTCAAGCAGATGACAGGCAGGAATCATGCAGCTCAGCTGGCAATTGTCAAGCAGATGAGCAGACAGGAATCACGCAGCTCAGCAGGCCCTGATCACGTGACTGAGCATGCACTGTTCACCTGGCTGATCATACACTGATCACGTGATTGATCAAGCATTGATCACTTGGATATCATGCACTGATCACGTGGCTAATCATACACTGTTCACGTGTCTGACCATGCACTGATCACGTGGCTGATCATGCACTGAACACGTGATTGAACATGCACTTATCACGTGGCTGATCATGCAGTGATCACGCAGCTACCATGTACTGGTCACATGACTGATCATGCACTGATCACGTAATTGATCATGCACTGATCACCTGGCTTATCATGCATTCATCATGTGACTGATCATGTGCTGATCATGTTTGGTGTCACACACTGATCATGTGCATCTGGAGGCAATGAACAAAGAGCTGAGTAGGCAGGAATCAGTCAGCAGGCTATAATCATGGAACTCAGCTCTGAGAAATCATGCTGCTCAGCTGGAAATAATCAAGTAGATGAGCAGGCAGGAATTATGCAGCACAGGTGGCAATAGTCAAGGAGATGACAGGCAGGAATCGTACAGCTCAGCTGGCAATTGTCAAGCAGATGAGCAGACAGTAATCACGCAGCTCAGCAGGCCCTGATCACGTGACTGAGCATGCACTGTTCACGCTGATCACACACCTATCATGTGAATGATCATGCACTGATCACGTGGCTCTCATGCACTGATCACGTGATTGCGCATGCACTGATCACGTAATTGTATGCACTGCTCACGTGGCTATCATGCACTGATCATGTGACTGATCATGCACTGATCACGTAGCTATCTTGCACTGATCACTTGGCTGATCATACACTCATCACGGGACTGATCGTGCACTGATCACGGCGCTATCATGCATTGACTACATGACTCCACATGCACTGATCACGTGGATGATCATGCACTGATCACGTGACTATCATGCACCAATCACGTGGCTATCATTCACTGATCAGGTGGATATCATGCACTGATCACGTGGCTGATCACACACGTATCACATGACTGATCATGCACTGATCACGTGGCTATCATGTACTGATCACGTGGCTGATCATGCAATGATCACGTAGCTACCATGTACTGGTCACGTGACTGATCATGCAATGATCACGTAATTGATCATGCACTGATCATGTGGCTGATCATGCACTGATCACGTGACTGATCATGCACTGATCACGTGACTGATCAAGCACTGATCACGTGACTATCATGCACTGCTAATGTGGCTGATCATGAAATGATCACGCAGCTACCATGTACTGGTCACGTGACTGATCATGCACTGATCATGTGGCTGATCAGGCACTGATCACGTGACTGATCATGCACTGATCACGTGACTGATCATGCACTGATCACGTGGCTATCATGCACTGATCACTTGGCTGGTCATACACTGATCACGCAGCTACCATGTACTGGTCACGTGACTGATCATGCACTGATGATGTAATTGATCATGCACTGATCACGTGGCTATCATGCACTGATCACATGGCTGGTCATACACTGATCACGTGCCTGGTCATGCACAGATTACATGACTGATCATGCACTGATCACGTCACTGATCATGCACTGATCACATGGCTATCATGCACTACTCACGTGGCTGATCATGCAATGATCATGTAGCTACCATGTACAGGTCACGTGACTGATCATACACCCATCAGGTGACTGATCATGCACTGATCACGTGGCTATCATGCACTGATCATGTGGCTGGTCATACACTGATCACCTGCCTGGTCATGCACAGATCACGTGACTAATCATGAACTGATCACGTAGCAATCATTCACTGATCACCTGGCTGATCATGCACTGATCACGTGGCTATCATGCAATGATCACGTGGCTATCATGCACTGATCACGTGTCTGATCATGCACTGATACCATGACTGAGCATGGACTGGTCACATGACTATCATGTAGTGATCACGTGACTTAATGGGGCTGACCATGTGACTGATCATGCGCTGAGCATGTTTGCTATCATACACTGATCATGTGCCTCTGGAGGCAATAAACAAAGAGCTGAGTAGGCATGAATCAAACAGTCAGCAGGCAATAATCATGGAACTCAGCTGTGAGGAATCATGCTGCTCAGCTGGCAATAATCAAGCAGCTGAGCAGGCAGGAATTACACAGCACAGCTGGCAATTGTCAAGCAGATGACAGGCAGGAATCATGCAGCTCAGCTGGCAATTGTCAAGCAGATGAGCAGACAGTAATCACGCAGCTCAGCAGGCCCTGATCACGTGACTGAGCATGCACTGTTCACCTGGCTGTTCATACACTGATCACGTGATTGATCAAGCATTGATCACTTGGATATCATGCACTGATCACGTGGCTAATCATACACTGTTCACGTGTCTGACCATGCACTGATCACGTGGCTGATCATGCACTGAACACGTGATTGAACATGCACTCATCACGTGGCTGATCATGCAGTGATCACGCAGCTACCATGTACTGGTCACATGACTGATCATGCACTGATCACGTAATTGATCATGCACTGATCACCTGGCTTATCATGCATTCATCATGTGACTGATCATGTGCTGATCATGTTTGGTGTCACACACTGATCATGTGCATCTGGAGGCAATGAACAAAGAGCTGAGTAGGCAGGAATCAGTCAGCAGGCTATAATCATGGAACTCAGCTCTGAGAAATCATGCTGCTCAGCTGGAAATAATCAAGTAGATGAGCAGGCAGGAATTATGCAGCACAGGTGGCAATAGTCCAGGAGATGACAGGCAGGAATCGTACAGCTCAGCTGGCAATTGTCAAGCAGATGACAGACAGTAATCACGCAGCTCAGCAGGCCCTGATCACGTGACTGAGCATGCACTGTTCACGTCGCTGATCACACACCTATCATGTGAATGATCATGCACTGATCACGTGGCTCTCATGCACTGATCACGTGATTGCGCATGCACTGATCACGTAATTGTATGCACTGCTCACGTGGCTATCATGCACTGATCATGTGACTGATCATGCACTGATCACGTAGCTATCTTGCACTGATCACTTGGCTGATCATACACTCATCACGGGACTGATCGTGCACTGATCACGGCGCTATCATGCATTGACTACATGACTCCACATGCACTGATCACGTGGATGATCATGCACTGATCACGTGACTATCATGCACTAATCACGTGGCTATCATTCACTGATCAGGTGGATATCATGCACTGATCACGTGGCTGATCACACACGTATCACATGACTGATCATGCACTGATCACGTGGCTATCATGTACTGATCACGTGGCTGATCATGCAATGATCACGTAGCTACCATGTACTGGTCACGTGACTGATCATGCAATGATCACGTAATTGATCATGCACTGATCATGTGGCTGATCATGCACTGATCACGTGACTGATCATGCACTGATCACGTGACTGATCAGCACTGATCACGTGGCTATCATGCACTGCTAATGTGGCTGATCATGAAATGATCACGCAGCTACCATGTACTGGTCACGTGACTGATCATGCACTGATCATGTGGCTGATCATGCACTGATCACGTGACTGATCATGCACTGATCACGTGGCTATCATGCACTGATCACTTGGCTGGTCATACACTGATCACGCAGCTACCATGTACTGGTCACGTGACTGATCATGCACTGATGGTGTAATTGATCATGCACTGATCACGTGGCTATCATGCACTGATCACATGGCTGGTCATACACTGATCACGTGCCTGGTCATGCACAGATTACATGACTGATCATGCACTGATCACGTCACTGATCATGCACTGATCACGTGGCTATCATGCACTACTCACGTGGCTGATCATGCAATGATCATGTAGCTACCATGTACGGTCACGTGACTGATCATACACCCATCAGGTGACTGATCATGCACTGATCACGTGGCTATCATGCACTGATCATGTGGCTGGTCATACACTGATCACCTGCCTGGTCATGCACAGATCACGTGACTTATCATGAACTGATCACGTAGCAATCATTCACTGATCACCTGGCTGATCATGCACTGATCACGTGGCTATCATGCAATGACCACGTGGCTATCATGCACTGATCACGTGTCTGATCATGCACTGATACCATGACTGAGCATGGACTGGTCACATGACTATCATGTAGTGATCACGTGACTTAATGGGGCTGACCATGTGACTGATCATGCGCTGAGCATGTTTGCTATCATACACTGATCATGTGCCTCTGGAGGCAATAAACAAAGAGCTGAGTAGGCATGAATCAAACAGTCAGCAGGCAATAATCATGGAACTCAGCTGTGAGGAATCATGCTGCTCAGCTGGCAATAATCAAGCAGCTGAGCAGGCAGGAATTACACAGCACAGCTGGCAATTGTCAAGCAGATGACAGGCAGGAATCATGCAGCTCAGCTGGCAATTGTCAAGCAGATGAGCAGACAGTAATCACGCAGCTCAGCAGGCCCTGATCACGTGACTGAGCATGCACTGTTCACCTGGCTGATCATACACTGATCACGTGATTGATCAAGCATTGATCACTTGGATATCATGCACTGATCACGTGGCTAATCATACACTGTTCACGTGTCTGACCATGCACTGATCACGTGGCTGATCATGCACTGAACACGTGATTGAACATGCACTTATCACGTGGCTGATCATGCAGTGATCACGCAGCTACCATGTACTGGTCACATGACTGATCATGCACTGATCACTTAATTGATCATGCACTGATCACCTGGCTTATCATGCATTCATCATGTGACTCATCATGTGCTGATCATGTTTGGTGTCACACACTGATCATGTGCATCTGGAGGCAACGAACAAAGAGCTGAGTAGGCAGGAATCAGTCAGCAGGCTATAATCATGGAACTCAGCTCTGAGAAATCATGCTGCTCAGCTGGAAATAATCAAGTAGATGAGCAGGCAGGAATTATGCAGCACAGGTGGCAATAGTCAAGGAGATGACAGGCAGGAATCGTACAGCTCAGCTGGCAATTGTCAAGCAGATGAGCAGACAGTAATCACGCAGCTCAGCAGGCCCTGATCACGTGACTGAGCATGCACTGTTCACGCTGATCACACACCTATCATGTGAATGATCATGCACTGATCACGTGGCTCATGCACTGATCACGTGACGCATGCACTGATCACGCACTGCATCACGTGGCTATCATGCACTGATCACGTGACTGATCATGCACTGATCACGGAGCTATCTTGCACTGATCACTTGGCTGATCATACATTCATCACGGGACTGATCATGCACTGATCACGGCGCTATCATGCATTGACTACATGACTCCATATGCACTGATCACGTGGATGATCATGCACTGATCACGTGACTATCATGCACTAATCACGTGGCTATCATTCACTGATCAGGTGGATATCATGCACTGATCACGTGGCTGATCACACACGATCACATGACTGATCATGCACTGATCACGTGGCTATCATGCACTGATCACGTGGCTGATCATGCAATGATCACGTAGCTACCATGTACTGGTCACGTGACTGATCATGCACTGATCACGTAATTGATCATGCACTGATCATGTGGCTGATCATGCACTGATCACGTGACTGATCATGCACTGATCACGTGACTGATCATGCACTGATCACGTGGCTATCATGCACTGATCACGTGGCTGATCATGCAATGATCACGCAGCTACCATGTACTGGTCACGTGACTGATCATGCACTGATCACGTGGCTGATCATGCACTGATCACGTGACTGATCATGCACTGATCACGTGGCTATCATGCACTGATCACGTGGCTGATCATACACTGATCACCTGCCTGGTCATGCACTGATCACGTGACTGATCATGAACTGATCACGTAGCAATCATGCACTGATCACCTGGCTGATCATGCACTGATCACGTGGCTATCATGCATGATCACGTGGCTATCATGCACTGATCACGTGGCTGATCATGCACTGATACCATGACTGAGCATGGACTGATCACATGACTATCATGTAGTGATCACGTGACTTAATGGGGCTGATCATGTGACTGATCATGCGCTGATCATGTTTGCTATCATACACTGATCATGTGCCTCTGGAGGCAATAAACAAAGAGCTGAGTAGGCATGAATCAAACAGTCAGCAGGCAATAATCATGGAACTCAGCTGTGAGGAATCATGCTGCTCAGCTGGCAATAATCAAGCAGCTGAGCAGGCAGGAATTACACAGCACAGCTGGCAATTGTCAAGCAGATGACAGGCAGGAATCATGCAGCTCAGCTGGCAATTGTCAAGCAGATGAGCAGACAGTAATCACGCAGCTCAGCAGGCCCTGATCACGTGACTGAGCATGCACTGTTCACGTGGCTGATCATACACTGATCACGTGATTGATCATGCACTGATCACTTGGATATCATGCACTGATCACGTGGCTAATCATACACTGTTCACGTGTCTGACCATGCACTGATCACGTGGCTGATCATGCACTGATCACGTGATTGATCATGCACTGATCACGTGGCTGATCATGCACTGATCACGCAGCTACCATGTACTGGTCACATGACTGATCATGCACTGATCACGTAATTGATCATGCACTGATCACCTGGCTTATCATGCATTCATCATGTGACTGATCATGTGCTGATCATGTTTGGTGTCACACACTGATCATGTGCATCTGGAGGCAATGAACAAAGAGCTGAGTAGGCAGGAATCAGTCAGCAGGCTATAATCATGGAACTCAGCTCTGAGAAATCATGCTGCTCAGCTGGAAATAATCAAGTAGATGAGCAGGCAGGAATTATGCAGCACAGGTGGCAATAGTCAAGGAGATGACAGGCAGGAATCGTACAGCTCAGCTGGCAATTGTCAAGCAGATGAGCAGACAGTAATCACGCAGCTCAGCAGGCCCTGATCACGTGACTGAGCATGCACTGTTCACGTCGCTGATCACACACTATCATGTGAATGATCATGCACTGATCACGTGGCTATCATGCACTGATCACGTGACTGATCATGCACTGATCACGTAGCTATCATGCACTGATCACGTGGCTGATCATACACTGATCACGGGACTGATCATGCACTGATCACGGCGCTATCATGCATTGACTACATGACTCCACATGCACTGATCACGTGGATGATCATGCACTGATCACGTGACTATCATGCACTGATCACGTGGCTATCATGCACTGATCAGGTGGATATCATGCACTGATCACGTGGCTGATCACACACGTATCACATGACTGATCATGCACTGATCACGTGGCTATCATGCACTGATCACGTGGCTGATCATGCAATGATCACGTAGCTACCATGTACTGCTCACGTGACTGATCATGCAATGATCACGTAATTGATCATGCACTGATCATGTGGCTGATCATGCACTGATCACGTGACTGATCATGCACTGATCACGTGACTGATCATGCACTGATCACGTGGCTATCATGCACTGCTCATGTGGCTGATCATGCAATGATCACGCAGCTACCATGTACTGGTCACGTGACTGATCATGCACTGATCATGTGGCTGATCATGCACTGATCACGTGACTGATCATGCACTGATCACGTGGCTATCATGCACTGATCACGTGGCTGATCATGCACTGATCACGCAGCTACCATGTACTGGTCACGTGACTGATCATGCACTGATTATGTAATTATTCATGCACTGATCACGTGGCTATCATGCACTGATCACATGGCTGGTCATACACTGATCACGTGCCTGGTCATGCACAGATTACATGACTGATCATGCACTGATCACGTGACTGATCATGCACTGATCACGTGGCTATCATGCACTACTCACGTGGCTGATCATGCAATGATCATGTAGCTACCATGTACTGGTCACGTGACTGATCATACACCCATCAGGTGACTGATCATGCACTGATCACGTGGCTATCATGCACTGATCATGTGGCTGATCATACACTGATCACCTGCCTGGTCATGCACAGATCACGTGACTAATCATGAACTGATCACGTAGCAATCATTCACTGATCACCTGGCTGATCATGCACTGATCACGTGGCTATCATGCACTGATCACGTGGCTATCATGCACTGATCACGTGTCTGATCATGCACTGATACCATGACTGAGCATGGACTGATCACATGACTATCATGTAGTGATCACGTGACTTAATGGGGCTGATCATGTGACTGATCATGCGCTGATCATGTTTGCTATCATACACTGATCATGTGCCTCTGGAGGCAATAAACAAAGAGCTGAGTAGGCATGAATCAAACAGTCAGCAGGCAATAATCATGGAACTCAGCTGTGAGGAATCATGCTGCTCAGCTGGCAATAATCAAGCAGCTGAGCAGGCAGGAATTACACAGCACAGCTGGCAATTGTCAAGCAGATGACAGGCAGGAATCATGCAGCTCAGCTGGCAATTGTCAAGCAGATGAGCAGACAGTAATCACGCAGCTCAGCAGGCCCTGATCACGTGACTGAGCATGCACTGTTCACGTGGCTGATCATACACTGATCACGTGATTGATCATGCACTGATCACTTGGATATCATGCACTGATCACGTGGCTGATCATACACTGTTCACGTGTCTGACCATGCACTGATCACGTGGCTGATCATGCACTGATCACGTGATTGATCATGCACTGATCACGTGGCTGATCATGCACTGATCACGCAGCTACCATGCACTGGTCACATGACTGATCATGCACTGATCACGTAATTGATCATGCACTGATCACGTGGCTTATCATGCATTGATCATGTGACTGATCATGTGCTGATCATGTTTGGTGTCACACACTGATCATGTGCATCTGGAGGCAATGAACAAAGAGCTGAGTAGGCAGGAATCAGTCAGCAGGCTATAATCATGGAACTCAGCTCTGAGAAATCATGCTGCTCAGCTGGAAATAATCAAGTAGATGAGCAGGCAGGAATTATGCAGCACAGGTGGCAATAGTCAAGGAGATGACAGGCAGGAATCGTACAGCTCAGCTGGCAATTGTCAAGCAGATGAGCAGACAGTAATCACGCAGCTCAGCAGGCCCTGATCACGTGACTGAGCATGCACTGTTCACGTGGCTGATCATACACTGATCACGTGATTGATCATGCACTGATCACGTGGATATCATGCACTGATCACGTGGCTGATCATGCACTGTTCACGTGTCTGATCATGCACTGATCACGTGGCTGATCATGCACTGATCACGTGACTGATCATGCACTGATCACGTGGCTGATCATGCACTGATCACGCAGCTACCATGCACTGGTCACATGACTGATCATGCACTGATCACGTAATTGATCATGCACTGATCACGTGGCTTATCATGCATTGATCATGTGACTGATCATGTGCTGATCATGTTTGGTGTCACACACTGATCATGTGCATCTGGAGGCAATGAACAAAGAGCTGAGTAGGCAGGAATCAGTCAGCAGGCTATAATCATGGAACTCAGCTCTGAGAAATCATGCTGCTCAGCTGGCAATAATCAAGTAGATGAGCAGGCAGGAATTATGCAGCACAGGTGGCAATTGTCAAGGAGATGACAGGCAGGAATCGTACAGCTCAGCTGGCAATTGTCAAGCAGATGAGCAGACAGTAATCACGCAGCTCAGCAGGCCCTGATCACGTGACTGAGCATGCACTGTTCACGTGGCTGATCACACACTGATCATGATGATCATGCACTGATCACGTGGCTATCATGCACTGATCACGTGACTGATCATGCACTGATCACGTAGCTATCATGCACTGATCACGTGGCTGATCATACACTGATCACGGGACTGATCATGCACTGATCACGGGCTATCATGCATTGACTACATGACTCCACATGCACTGATCACGTGGATGATCATGCACTGATCACGTGACTATCATGCACTGATCACGTGGCTATCATGCACTGATCACGTGGATATCATGCACTGATCACGTGGCTGATCACACACGATCACATGACTGATCATGCACTGATCACGTGGCTATCATGCACTGATCACGTGGCTGATCATGCAATGATCACGTAGCTACCATGTACTGGTCACGTGACTGATCATGCACTGATCACGTAATTGATCATGCACTGATCACGTGGCTGATCATGCACTGATCACGTGACTGATCATGCACTGATCACGTGACTGATCATGCACTGATCACGTGGCTATCATGCACTGCTAATGTGGCTGATCATGCAATGATCACGCAGCTACCATGTACTGATCACGTGACTGATCATGCACTGATCATGTGGCTGATCATGCACTGATCACGTGACTGATCATGCACTGATCACGTGGCTATCATGCACTGATCACGTGGCTGATCATGCACTGATCACGCAGCTACCATGTACTGTCACGTGACTGATCATGCACTGATCATGTAATTGATCATGCACTGATCACGTGGCTATCATGCACTGATCACATGGCTGATCATACACTGATCACGTGCCTGGTCATGCACAGATCACATGACTGATCATGCACTGATCACGTCACTGATCATGCACTGATCACGTGGCTATCATGCACTACTCACGTGGCTGATCATGCAATGATCATGTAGCTACCATGTACTGGTCACGTGACTGATCATACACCCATCAGGTGACTGATCATGCACTGATCACGTGGCTATCATGCACTGATCATGTGGCTGATCATACACTGATCACCTGCCTGGTCATGCACTGATCACGTGACTAATCATGCACTGATCACGTAGCAATCATGCACTGATCACCTGGCTGATCATGCACTGATCACGTGGCTATCATGCACTGATCACGTGGCTATCATGCACTGATCACGTGGCTGATCATGCACTGATACCATGACTGAGCATGGACTGATCACATGACTATCATGTAGTGATCACGTGACTTAATGGCGCTGATCATGTGACTGATCATGCGCTGATCATGTTTGCTATCATACACTGATCATGTGCCTCTGGAGGCAATAAACAAAGAGCTGAGTAGGCATGAATCAAACAGTCAGCAGGCAATAATCATGGAACTCAGCTGTGAGGAATCATGCTGCTCAGCTGGCAATAATCAAGCAGCTGAGCAGGCAGGAATTACACAGCACAGCTGGCAATTGTCAAGCAGATGACAGGCAGGAATCATGCAGCTCAGCTGGCAATTGTCAAGCAGATGAGCAGACAGTAATCACGCAGCTCAGCAGGCCCTGATCACGTGACTGAGCATGCACTGTTCACGTGGCTGATCATACACTGATCACGTGATTGATCATGCACTGATCACTTGGATATCATGCACTGATCACGTGGCTGATCATACACTGTTCACGTGTCTGACCATGCACTGATCACGTGGCTGATCATGCACTGATCACGTGATTGATCATGCACTGATCACGTGGCTGATCATGCACTGATCACGCAGCTACCATGCACTGGTCACATGACTGATCATGCACTGATCACGTAATTGATCATGCACTGATCACCTGGCTTATCATGCATTGATCATGTGACTGATCATGTGCTGATCATGTTTGGTGTCACACACTGATCATGTGCATCTGGAGGCAATGAACAAAGAGCTGAGTAGGCAGGAATCAGTCAGCAGGCTATAATCATGGAACTCAGCTCTGAGAAATCATGCTGCTCAGCTGGAAATAATCAAGTAGATGAGCAGGCAGGAATTATGCAGCACAGGTGGCAATAGTCAAGGAGATGACAGGCAGGAATCGTACAGCTCAGCTGGCAATTGTCAAGCAGATGAGCAGACAGTAATCACGCAGCTCAGCAGGCCCTGATCACGTGACTGAGCATGCACTGTTCACGTGGCTGATCATACACTGATCACGTGATTGATCATGCACTGATCACGTGGATATCATGCACTGATCACGTGGCTGATCATGCACTGATCACGTGTCTGATCATGCACTGATCACGTGGCTGATCATGCACTGATCACGTGATTGATCATGCACTGATCACGTGGCTGATCATGCACTGATCACGCAGCTACCATGTACTGTCACATGACTGATCATGCACTGATCACGTAACTGATCATGCACTGATCACGTGGCTTATCATGCATTGATCATGTGACTGATCATGCTGATCATGTTTGGTGTCACACACTGATCATGTGCATCTGGAGGCAATGAACAAAGAGCTGAGTAGGCAGGAATCAGTCAGCAGGCTATAATCATGGAACTCAGCTCTGAGAAATCATGCTGCTCAGCTGGCAATAATCAAGTAGATGAGCAGGCAGGAATTATGCAGCACAGGTGGCAATTGTCAAGCAGATGACAGGCAGGAATCGTACAGCTCAGCTGGCAATTGTCAAGCAGATGAGCAGACAGTAATCACGCAGCTCAGCAGGCCCTGATCACGTGACTGAGCATGCACTGTTCACGTGGCTGATCACACACTATCACGTGAATGATCATGCACTGATCACGTGGCTATCATGCACTGATCACGTGACTGATCATGCACTGATCACGTAGCTATCATGCACTGATCACGTGGCTGATCATGCACTGATCACGGACTGATCATGCACTGATCACGGGCTATCATGCATTGACTACATGACTCACATGCACTGATCACGTGGCTGATCATGCACTGATCACGTGACTATCATGCACTGATCACGTGGCTATCATGCACTGATCACGTGGCTATCATGCACTGATCACGTGGCTGATCACACACGATCACGTGACTGATCATGCACTGATCACGTGGCTATCATGCACTGATCACGTGGCTGATCATGCACTGATCACGTAGCTACCATGCACTGATCACGTGACTGATCATGCACTGATCACGAACTGATCATGCACTGATCACGTGGCTGATCATGCACTGATCACGTGACTGATCATGCACTGATCATGTAATTGATCATGCACTGATCACGTGGCTATCATGCACTGATCACATGGCTGGTCATACACTGATCACGTGCCTGGTCATGCACAGATTACATGACTGATCATGCACTGATCACGTGACTGATCATGCACTGATCACGTGGCTATCATGCACTACTCACGTGGCTGATCATGCAATGATCATGTAGCTACCATGTACTGGTCACGTGACTGATCATACACCCATCAGGTGACTGATCATGCACTGATCACGTGGCTATCATGCACTGATCATGTGGCTGGTCATACACTGATCACCTGCCTGGTCATGCACAGATCACGTGACTAATCATGAACTGATCACGTAGCAATCATTCACTGATCACCTGGCTGATCATGCACTGATCACGTGGCTATCATGCAATGATCACGTGGCTATCATGCACTGATCACGTGTCTGATCATGCACTGATACCATGACTGAGCATGGACTGGTCACATGACTATCATGTAGTGATCACGTGACTTAATGGGGCTGACCATGTGACTGATCATGCGCTGATCATGTTTGCTATCATACACTGATCATGTGCCTCTGGAGGCAATAAACAAAGAGCTGAGTAGGCATGAATCAAACAGTCAGCAGGCAATAATCATGGAACTCAGCTGTGAGGAATCATGCTGCTCAGCTGGCAATAATCAAGCAGCTGAGCAGGCAGGAATTACACAGCACAGCTGGCAATTGTCAAGCAGATGACAGGCAGGAATCATGCAGCTCAGCTGGCAATTGTCAAGCAGATGAGCAGACAGTAATCACGCAGCTCAGCAGGCCCTGATCACGTGACTGAGCATGCACTGTTCACGTGGCTGATCATACACTGATCACGTGATTGATCATGCACTGATCACTTGGATATCATGCACTGATCACGTGGCTGATCATACACTGTTCACGTGTCTGACCATGCACTGATCACGTGGCTGATCATGCACTGAACACGTGATTGAACATGCACTTATCACGTGGCTGATCATGCACTGATCACGCAGCTACCATGTACTGGTCACATGACTGATCATGCACTGATCACGTAATTGATCATGCACTGATCACCTGGCTTATCATGCATTCATCATGTGACTGATCATGTGCTGATCATGTTTGGTGTCACACACTGATCATGTGCATCTGGAGGCAATGAACAAAGAGCTGAGTAGGCAGGAATCAGTCAGCAGGCTATAATCATGGAACTCAGCTCTGAGAAATCATGCTGCTCAGCTGGAAATAATCAAGTAGATGAGCAGGCAGGAATTATGCAGCACAGGTGGCAATAGTCAAGGAGATGACAGGCAGGAATCGTACAGCTCAGCTGGCAATTGTCAAGCAGATGAGCAGACAGTAATCACGCAGCTCAGCAGGCCCTGATCACGTGACTGAGCATGCACTGTTCACGCTGATCACACACCTATCATGTGAATGATCATGCACTGATCACGTGGCTCTCATGCACTGATCACGTGATTGCGCATGCACTGATCA
This sequence comes from Bos javanicus, assembly GCF_032452875.1. Lineage (NCBI taxonomy): Eukaryota > Metazoa > Chordata > Mammalia > Artiodactyla > Bovidae > Bos > Bos javanicus. The sequence goes on along the minus strand of NW_026893610.1, from coordinate 811,595 downwards.
CGTAATTGTATGCACTGATCACGTGGCTATCATGCACTGATCATGTGACTGATCATGCACTGATCACGTAGCTATCATGCACTGATCACTTGGCTGATCATACACTCATCACGGGACTGATCATGCACTGATCACGGCGCTATCATGCATTGACTACATGACTCCACATGCACTGATCACGTGGATGATCATGCACTGATCACGTGACTATCATGCACTGATCACGTGGCTATCATGCACTGATCAGGTGGATATCATGCACTGATCACGTGGCTGATCACACACGTATCATGACTGATCATGCACTGATCACGTGGCTATCATGTACTGATCACGTGGCTGATCATGCAATGATCACGTAGCTACCATGTACTGGTCACGCGACTGATCATGCAATGATCACGTAATTGATCATGCACTGATCACGTGACTGATCATGCACTGATCACGTGACTGATCATGCACTGATCACGTGGCTATCATGCACTGCTAATGTGGCTGATCATGATCACGCAGCTACCATGTACTGGTCACGTGACTGATCATGCACTGATCATGTGGCTGATCAGGCACTGATCATGCACTGATCACGTGGCTATCATGCACTGATCACTTGGCTGGTCATACACTGATCACGCAGCTACCATGTACTGGTCACGTGACTGATCATGCACTGATGATGTAATTGATCATGCACTGATCACGTGGCTACCATGCACTGATCACATGGCTGGTCATACACTGATCACGTGCCTGGTCATGCACAGATTACATGACTGATCATGCACTGATCACGCCACTGATCATGCACTGATCACGTGGCTATCATGCACTACTCACGTGGCTGATCATGCAATGATCATGTAGCTACCATGTACTGGTCACGTGACTGATCATACACCCATCAGGTGACTGATCATGCACTGATCACGTGGCTATCATGCACTGATCATGTGGCTGGTCATACACTGATCACCTGCCTGGTCATGCACAGATCACGCGACTAATCATGAACTGATCACGTAGCAATCATTCACTGATCACCTGGCTGATCATGCACTGATCACGTGGCTATCATGCAATGATCACGTGGCTATCATGCACTGATCACGTGTCTGATCATGCACTGATACCATGACTGAGCATGGACTGGTCACATGACTATCATGTAGTGATCACGTGACTTAATGGGGCTGACCATGTGACTGATCATGCGCTGATCATGTTTGCTATCATACACTGATCATGTGCCTCTGGAGGCAATAAACAAAGAGCTGAGTAGGCATGAATCAAACAGTCAGCAGGCAATAATCATGGAACTCAGCTGTGAGGAATCATGCTGCTCAGCTGGCAATAATCAAGCAGCTGAGCAGGCAGGAATTACACAGCACAGCTGGCAATTGTCAAGCAGATGACAGGCAGGAATCATGCAGCTCAGCTGGCAATTGTCAAGCAGATGAGCAGACAGTAATCACGCAGCTCAGCAGGCCCTGATCACGTGACTGAGCATGCACTGTTCACCTGGCTGATCATACACCGATCACGTGATTGATCATGCACTGATCACTTGGATATCATGCACTGATCACGTGGCTAATCATACACTGTTCACGTGTCTGACCATGCACTGATCACGTGGCTGATCATGCACTGAACACGTGATTGATCATGCACTTATCACGTGGCTGATCATGCAGTGATCACGCAGCTACCATGTACTGGTCACATGACTGATCATGCACTGATCACGTAATTGATCATGCACTGATCACCTGGCTTATCATGCATTCATCATGTGACTGATCATGTGCTGATCATGTTTGGTGTCACACACTGATCATGTGCATCTGGAGGCAATGAACAAAGAGCTGAGTAGGCAGGAATCAGTCAGCAGGCTATAATCATGGAACTCAGCTCTGAGAAATCATGCTGCTCAGCTGGAAATAATCAAGTAGATGAGCAGGCAGGAATTATGCAGCACAGGTGGCAATAGTCAAGGAGATGACAGGCAGGAATCGTACAGCTCAGCTGGCAATTGTCAAGCAGATGAGCAGACAGTAATCACGCAGCTCAGCAGGCCCTGATCACGTGACTGAGCATGCACTGTTCACGTCGCTGATCACACACCTATCATGTGAATGATCATGCACTGATCACGTGGCTATCATGCACTGATCACGTGACTGATCATGCACTGATCACGTAGCTATCATGCACTGATCACGTGGCTGATCATACACTGATCACGGGACTGATCATGCACTGATCACGGCGCTATCATGCATTGACTACATGACTCCACATGCACTGATCACGTGGATGATCATGCACTGATCACGTGACTATCATGCACTGATCACGTGGCTATCATGCACTGATCACGTGGATATCATGCACTGATCACGTGGCTGATCACACACGATCACATGACTGATCATGCACTGATCACGTGGCTATCATGCACTGATCACGTGGCTGATCATGCAATGATCACGTAGCTACCATGTACTGATCACGTGACTGATCATGCACTGATCACGTAATTGATCATGCACTGATCACGTGGCTGATCATGCACTGATCACGTGACTGATCATGCACTGATGATGTAACTGATCATGCACTGATCACGTGGCTATCATGCACTGATCACATGGCTGGTCATACACTGATCACGCGCCTGGTCATGCACTGATCACATGACTGATCATGCACTGATCACGTCACTGATCATGCACTGATCACGTGGCTATCATGCACTACTCACGTGGCTGATCATGCAATGATCATGTAGCTACCATGTACTGGTCACGTGACTGATCATACACCCATCAGGTGACTGATCATGCACTGATCACGTGGCTATCATGCACTGATCACTTGGCTGGTCATACACTGATCACCTGCCTGGTCATGCACAGATCACGCGACTAATCATGAACTGATCACGTAGCAATCATTCACTGATCACCTGGCTGATCATGCACTGATCACGTGGCTATCATGCAATGATCACGTGGCTATCATGCACTGATCACGTGTCTGATCATGCACTGATACCATGACTGAGCATGGACTGATCACATGACTATCATGTAGTGATCACGTGACTTAATGGGCTGATCATGTGACTGATCATGCGCTGATCATGTTTGCTATCATACACTGATCATGTGCCTCTGGAGGCAATAAACAAAGAGCTGAGTAGGCATGAATCAAACAGTCAGCAGGCAATAATCATGGAACTCAGCTGTGAGGAATCATGCTGCTCAGCTGGCAATAATCAAGCAGCTGAGCAGGCAGGAATTACACAGCACAGCTGGCAATTGTCAAGCAGATGACAGGCAGGAATCATGCAGCTCAGCTGGCAATTGTCAAGCAGATGAGCAGACAGTAATCACGCAGCTCAGCAGGCCCTGATCACGTGACTGAGCATGCACTGTTCACCTGGCTGATCATACACTGATCACGTGATTGATCATGCACTGATCACTTGGATATCATGCACTGATCACGTGGCTGATCATACACTGATCACGTGTCTGACCATGCACTGATCACGTGGCTGATCATGCACTGATCACGTGATTGATCATGCACTTATCACGTGGCTGATCATGCAGTGATCACGCAGCTACCATGTACTGGTCACATGACTGATCATGCACTGATCACGTAATTGATCATGCACTGATCACCTCGCTTATCATGAATTCATCATGTGACTGATCATGTGCTGATCATGTTTGGTGTCACACACTGATCATGTGCATCTGGAGGCAATGAACAAAGAGCTGAGTAGGCAGGACTCAGTCAGCAGGCTATAATCATGGAACTCAGCTCTGAGAAATCATGCTGCTCAGCTGGAAATAATCAAGTAGATGAGCAGGCAGGAATTATGCAGCACAGGTGGCAATAGTCAAGGAGATGACAGGCAGGAATCGTACAGCTCAGCTGGCAATTGTCAAGCAGATGAGCAGACAGTAATCACGCAGCTCAGCAGGCCCTGATCACGTGACTGAGCATGCACTGTTCACGTCGCTGATCACACACCTATCATGTGAATGATCATGCACTGATCACGTGGCTCTCATGCACTGATCACGTGATTGCGCATGCACTGATCACGTAATTGTATGCACTGATCACGTGGCTATCATGCACTGATCATGTGACTGATCATGCACTGATCACGTAGCTATCATGCACTGATCACTTGGCTGATCATACACTCATCACGGGACTGATCATGCACTGATCACGGCGCTATCATGCATTGACTACATGACTCCACATGCACTGATCACGTGGATGATCATGCACTGATCACGTGACTATCATGCACTATCACGTGGCTATCATTCACTGATCAGGTGGATATCATGCACTGATCACGTGGCTGATCACACACGTATCACATGACTGATCATGCACTGATCACGTGGCTATCATGCACTGATCACGTGGCTGATCATGCAATGATCACGTAGCTACCATGTACTGGTCACGTGACTGATCATGCACTGATCACGTAATTGATCATGCACTGATCACGTGACTGATCATGCACTGATCACGTGACTGATCATGCACTGATCACGTGGCTATCATGCACTGCTCATGTGGCTGATCATGAAATGATCACGCAGCTACCATGTACTGGTCACGTGACTGATCATGCACTGATCATGTGGCTGATCAGGCACTGATCATGCACTGATCACGTGGCTATCATGCACTGATCACTTGGCTGGTCATACACTGATCACGCAGCTACCATGTACTGGTCACGTGACTGATCATGCACTGATCATGTAATTGATCATGCACTGATCACGTGGCTATCATGCACTGATCACATGGCTGGTCATACACTGATCACGTGCCTGGTCATGCACAGATTACATGACTGATCATGCACTGATCACGTCACTGATCATGCACTGATCACGTGGCTATCATGCACTACTCACGTGGCTGATCATGCAATGATCATGTAGCTACCATGTACCGGTCACGTGACTGATCATACACCCATCAGGTGACTGATCATGCACTGATCACGTGGCTATCATGCACTGATCATGTGGCTGGTCATACACTGATCACCTGCCTGGTCATGCACAGATCACGTGACTAATCATGAACTGATCACGTAGCAATCATTCACTGATCACCTGGCTGATCATGCACTGATCACGTGGCTATCATGCACTGATCACGTGGCTATCATGCACTGATCACGTGTCTGATCATGCACTGATACCATGACTGAGCATGGACTGATCACATGACTATCATGTAGTGATCACGTGACTTAATGGGGCTGATCATGTGACTGATCATGCGCTGATCATGTTTGCTATCATACACTGATCATGTGCCTCTGGAGGCAATAAACAAAGAGCTGAGTAGGCATGAATCAAACAGTCAGCAGGCAATAATCATGGAACTCAGCTGTGAGGAATCATGCTGCTCAGCTGGCAATAATCAAGCAGCTGAGCAGGCAGGAATTACACAGCACAGCTGGCAATTGTCAAGCAGATGACAGGCAGGAATCATGCAGCTCAGCTGGCAATTGTCAAGCAGATGAGCAGACAGTAATCACGCAGCTCAGCAGGCCCTGATCACGTGACTGAGCATGCACTGTTCACCTGGCTGATCATACACTGATCACGTGATTGATCATGCACTGATCACTTGGATATCATGCACTGATCACGTGGCTGATCATACACTGTTCACGTGTCTGACCATGCACTGATCACGTGGCTGATCATGCACTGATCACGTGATTGATCATGCACTTATCACGTGGCTGATCATGCACTGATCACGCAGCTACCATGTACTGGTCACATGACTGATCATGCACTGATCACGTAATTGATCATGCACTGATCACCTGGCTTATCATGCATTCATCATGTGACTGATCATGTGCTGATCATGTTTGGTGTCACACACTGATCATGTGCATCTGGAGGCAATGAACAAAGAGCTGAGTAGGCAGGAATCAGTCAGCAGGCTATAATCATGGAACTCAGCTCTGAGAAATCATGCTGCTCAGCTGGAAATAATCAAGTAGATGAGCAGGCAGGAATTATGCAGCACAGGTGGCAATAGTCAAGGAGATGACAGGCAGGAATCGTACAGCTCAGCTGGCAATTGTCAAGCAGATGAGCAGACAGTAATCACGCAGCTCAGCAGGCCCTGATCACGTGACTGAGCATGCACTGTTCACGTGGCTGATCACACACCTATCACGTGAATGATCATGCACTGATCACGTGGCTCTCATGCACTGATCACGTGATTGCGCATGCACTGATCACGTAATTGTATGCACTGATCACGTGGCTATCATGCACTGATCATGTGACTGATCATGCACTGATCACGTAGCTATCATGCACTGATCACTTGGCTGATCATACACTCATCACGGACTGATCATGCACTGATCACGGCGCTATCATGCATTGACTACATGACTCCACATGCACTGATCACGTGGATGATCATGCACTGATCACGTGACTATCATGCACTGATCACGTGGCTATCATGCACTGATCACGTGGATATCATGCACTGATCACGTGGCTGATCACACACGTATCACATGACTGATCATGCACTGATCACGTGGCTATCATGTACTGATCACGTGGCTGATCATGCAATGATCACGTAGCTACCATGTACTGGTCACGTGACTGATCATGCACTGATCACGTAATTGATCATGCACTGATCACGTGACTGATCATGCACTGATCACGTGACTGATCATGCACTGATCACGTGGCTATCATGCACTGATGTGGCTGATCATGAAATGATCACGCAGCTACCATGTACTGGTCACGTGACTGATCATGCACTGATCATGTGGCTGATCATGCACTGATCACGTGACTGATCATGCACTGATCACGTGGCTATCATGCACTGATCACTTGGCTGGTCATACACTGATCACGCAGCTACCATGTACTGGTCACGTGACTGATCATGCACTGATCATGTAATTGATCATGCACTGATCACGTGGCTATCATGCACTGATCACATGGCTGGTCATACACTGATCACGTGCCTGGTCATGCACAGATTACATGACTGATCATGCACTGATCACGTCACTGATCATGCACTGATCACGTGGCTATCATGCACTACTCACGTGGCTGATCATGCAATGATCATGTAGCTACCATGTACCGGTCACGTGACTGATCATACACCCATCAGGTGACTGATCATGCACTGATCACGTGGCTATCATGCACTGATCATGTGGCTGATCATACACTGATCACCTGCCTGGTCATGCACAGATCACGTGACTAATCATGAACTGATCACGTAGCAATCATTCACTGATCACCTGGCTGATCATGCACTGATCACGTGGCTATCATGCAATGATCACGTGGCTATCATGCACTGATCACGTGTCTGATCATGCACTGATACCATGACTGAGCATGGACTGATCACATGACTATCATGTAGTGATCACGTGACTTAATGGGCTGATCATGTGACTGATCATGCGCTGATCATGTTTGCTATCATACACTGATCATGTGCCTCTGGAGGCAATAAACAAAGAGCTGAGTAGGCATGAATCAAACAGTCAGCAGGCAATAATCATGGAACTCAGCTGTGAGGAATCATGCTGCTCAGCTGGCAATAATCAAGCAGCTGAGCAGGCAGGAATTACACAGCACAGCTGGCAATTGTCAAGCAGATGACAGGCAGGAATCATGCAGCTCAGCTGGCAATTGTCAAGCAGATGAGCAGACAGTAATCACGCAGCTCAGCAGGCCCTGATCACGTGACTGAGCATGCACTGTTCACGTGGCTGATCATACACTGATCACGTGATTGATCATGCACTGATCACTTGGATATCATGCACTGATCACGTGGCTGATCATACACTGTTCACGTGTCTGACCATGCACTGATCACGTGGCTGATCATGCACTGATCACGTGATTGATCATGCACTGATCACGTGGCTGATCATGCACTGATCACGCAGCTACCATGTACTGGTCACATGACTGATCATGCACTGATCACGTAATTGATCATGCACTGATCACCTGGCTTATCATGCATTGATCATGTGACTGATCATGTGCTGATCATGTTTGGTGTCACACACTGATCATGTGCATCTGGAGGCAATGAACAAAGAGCTGAGTAGGCAGGAATCAGTCAGCAGGCTATAATCATGGAACTCAGCTCTGAGAAATCATGCTGCTCAGCTGGAAATAATCAAGTAGATGAGCAGGCAGGAATTATGCAGCACAGGTGGCAATAGTCAAGGAGATGACAGGCAGGAATCGTACAGCTCAGCTGGCAATTGTCAAGCAGATGAGCAGACAGTAATCACGCAGCTCAGCAGGCCCTGATCACGTGACTGAGCATGCACTGTTCACGTGGCTGATCACACACCTATCACGTGAATGATCATGCACTGATCACGTGGCTCTCATGCACTGATCACGTGATTGCGCATGCACTGATCACGTAATTGTATGCACTGATCACGTGGCTATCATGCACTGATCGTGACTGATCATGCACTGATCACGTAGCTATCATGCACTGATCACGTGGCTGATCATACACTCATCACGGGACTGATCATGCACTGATCACGGCGCTATCATGCATTGACTACATGACTCCACATGCACTGATCACGTGGATGATCATGCACTGATCACGTGACTATCATGCACTGATCACGTGGCTATCATGCACTGATCAGGTGGATATCATGCACTGATCACGTGGCTGATCACACACGATCACATGACTGATCATGCACTGATCACGTGGCTATCATGCACTGATCACGTGGCTGATCATGCAATGATCACGTAGCTACCATGTACTGGTCACGTGACTGATCATGCACTGATCACGTAATTGATCATGCACTGATCACGTGACTGATCATGCACTGATCACGTGACTGATCATGCACTGATCACGTGGCTATCATGCACTGCTCATGTGGCTGATCATGCAATGATCACGCAGCTACCATGTACTGGTCACGTGACTGATCATGCACTGATCATGTGGCTGATCAGGCACTGATCATGCACTGATCACGTGGCTATCATGCACTGATCACTTGGCTGTCATGCACTGATCACGCAGCTACCATGTACTGGTCACGTGACTGATCATGCACTGATCATGTAATTGATCATGCACTGATCACGTGGCTATCATGCACTGATCACGTGGCTGGTCATACACTGATCACGTGCCTGGTCATGCACTGATCACATGACTGATCATGCACTGATCACGTGACTGATCATGCACTGATCACGTGGCTATCATGCACTACTCACGTGGCTGATCATGCAATGATCATGTAGCTACCATGTACTGGTCACGTGACTGATCATACACCCATCAGGTGACTGATCATGCACTGATCACGTGGCTATCATGCACTGATCACGTGGCTGGTCATACACTGATCACCTGCCTGGTCATGCACAGATCACGTGACTAATCATGAACTGATCACGTATCAATCATTCACTGATCACCTGGCTGATCATGCACTGATCACGTGGCTATCATGCAATGATCACGTGGCTATCATGCACTGATCACGTGTCTGATCATGCACTGATACCATGACTGAGCATGGACTGTCACATGACTATCATGTAGTGATCACGTGACTTAATGGGGCTGATCATGTGACTGATCATGCGCTGATCATGTTTGCTATCATACACTGATCATGTGCCTCTGGAGGCAATAAACAAAGAGCTGAGTAGGCATGAATCAAACAGTCAGCAGGCAATAATCATGGAACTCAGCTGTGAGGAATCATGCTGCTCAGCTGGCAATAATCAAGCAGCTGAGCAGGCAGGAATTACACAGCACAGCTGGCAATTGTCAAGCAGATGACAGGCAGGAATCATGCAGCTCAGCTGGCAATTGTCAAGCAGATGAGCAGACAGTAATCACGCAGCTCAGCAGGCCCTGATCACGTGACTGAGCATGCACTGTTCACGTGGCTGATCATACACTGATCACGTGATTGATCATGCACTGATCACTTGGATATCATGCACTGATCACGTGGCTGATCATACACTGTTCACGTGTCTGACCATGCACTGATCACGTGGCTGATCATGCACTGATCACGTGATTGATCATGCACTGATCACGTGGCTGATCATGCACTGATCACGCAGCTACCATGTACTGGTCACATGACTGATCATGCACTGATCACGTAATTGATCATGCACTGATCACCTGGCTTATCATGCATTGATCATGTGACTGATCATGTGCTGATCATGTTTGGTGTCACACACTGATCATGTGCATCTGGAGGCAATGAACAAAGAGCTGAGTAGGCAGGAATCAGTCAGCAGGCTATAATCATGGAACTCAGCTCTGAGAAATCATGCTGCTCAGCTGGAAATAATCAAGTAGATGAGCAGGCAGGAATTATGCAGCACAGGTGGCAAGTCAAGGAGATGACAGGCAGGAATCGTACAGCTCAGCTGGCAATTGTCAAGCAGATGAGCAGACAGTAATCACGCAGCTCAGCAGGCCCTGATCACGTGACTGAGCATGCACTGTTCACGTGGCTGATCACACACCTATCACGTGAATGATCATGCACTGATCACGTGGCTCTCATGCACTGATCACGTGATTGCGCATGCACTGATCACGTAATTGTATGCACTGATCACGTGGCTATCATGCACTGATCATGTGACTGATCATGCACTGATCACGTAGCTATCATGCACTGATCACTTGGCTGATCATGCACTCATCACGGGACTGATCATGCACTGATCACGGCGCTATCATGCATTGACTACATGACTCCACATGCACTGATCACGTGGATGATCATGCACTGATCACGTGACTATCATGCACTGATCACGTGGCTATCATGCACTGATCACGTGGATATCATGCACTGATCACGTGGCTGATCACACACGATCACATGACTGATCATGCACTGATCACGTGGCTATCATGCACTGATCACGTGGCTGATCATGCAATGATCACGTAGCTACCATGTACTGGTCACGTGACTGATCATGCACTGATCACGTAATTGATCATGCACTGATCACGTGACTGATCATGCACTGATCACGTGACTGATCATGCACTGATCACGTGGCTATCATGCACTGATCATGTGGCTGATCATGCAATGATCACGCAGCTACCATGTACTGGTCACGTGACTGATCATGCACTGATCACGTGGCTGATCATGCACTGATCACGTGACTGATCATGCACTGATCACGTGGCTATCATGCACTGATCACGTGGCTGATCATGCACTGATCACGCAGCTACCATGTACTGGTCACGTGACTGATCATGCACTGATCATGTAATTGATCATGCACTGATCACGTGGCTATCATGCACTGATCACATGGCTGGTCATACACTGATCACGTGCCTGGTCATGCACTGATTACATGACTGATCATGCACTGATCACGTGACTGATCATGCACTGATCACGTGGCTATCATGCACTACTCACGTGGCTGATCATGCAATGATCATGTAGCTACCATGTACGGTCACGTGACTGATCATACACCCATCAGGTGACTGATCATGCACTGATCACGTGGCTATCATGCACTGATCATGTGGCTGATCATACACTGATCACCTGCCTGGTCATGCACAGATCACGTGACTAATCATGAACTGATCACGTAGCAATCATGCACTGATCACCTGGCTGATCATGCACTGATCACGTGGCTATCATGCACTGATCACGTGGCTATCATGCACTGATCACGTGGCTGATCATGCACTGATACCATGACTGAGCATGGACTGATCACATGACTATCATGTAGTGATCACGTGACTTAATGGGGCTGATCATGTGACTGATCATGCGCTGATCATGTTTGCTATCATACACTGATCATGTGCCTCTGGAGGCAATAAACAAAGAGCTGAGTAGGCATGAATCAAACAGTCAGCAGGCAATAATCATGGAACTCAGCTGTGAGGAATCATGCTGCTCAGCTGGCAATAATCAAGCAGCTGAGCAGGCAGGAATTACACAGCACAGCTGGCAATTGTCAAGCAGATGACAGGCAGGAATCATGCAGCTCAGCTGGCAATTGTCAAGCAGATGAGCAGACAGTAATCACGCAGCTCAGCAGGCCCTGATCACGTGACTGAGCATGCACTGTTCACGTGGCTGATCATACACTGATCACGTGATTGATCATGCACTGATCACTTGGATATCATGCACTGATCACGTGGCTGATCATACACTGTTCACGTGTCTGACCATGCACTGATCACGTGGCTGATCATGCACTGATCACGTGATTGATCATGCACTGATCACGTGGCTGATCATGCACTGATCACGCAGCTACCATGTACTGGTCACATGACTGATCATGCACTGATCACGTAATTGATCATGCACTGATCACGTGGCTTATCATGCACTGATCATGTGACTGATCATGTGCTGATCATGTTTGGTGTCACACACTGATCATGTGCATCTGGAGGCAATGAACAAAGAGCTGAGTAGGCAGGAATCAGTCAGCAGGCTATAATCATGGAACTCAGCTCTGAGAAATCATGCTGCTCAGCTGGAAATAATCAAGTAGATGAGCAGGCAGGAATTATGCAGCACAGGTGGCAATAGTCAAGGAGATGACAGGCAGGAATCGTACAGCTCAGCTGGCAATTGTCAAGCAGATGAGCAGACAGTAATCACGCAGCTCAGCATGCACTGATCACGTGACTGAGCATGCACTGATCACGTGGCTGATCATACACCTATCATGTGACTGATCATGCACTGATCACGTGGCTGATCATGCACTGATACCGTGACTGAGCATGGACTGATCACATGACTATCATGCACTGATCACGTGACTTAATGGCACTGATCATGTGACTGATCATGCGCTGATCATGTTTGCTATCATACACTGATCATGTGCCTCTGGAGGCAATAAACAAAGAGCTGAGTAGGCATGAATCAAACAGTCAGCAGGCAATAATCATGGAACTCAGCTGTGAGGAATCATGCTGCTCAGCTGGCAATAATCAAGCAGCTGAGCAGGCAGGAATTACACAGCACAGCTGGCAATTGTCAAGCAGATGACAGGCAGGAATCATGCAGCTCAGCTGGCAATTGTCAAGCAGATGAGCAGACAGTAATCACGCAGCTCAGCAGGCCCTGATCACGTGACTGAGCATGCACTGATCACGTGGCTGATCATACACTGATCACGTGACTGATCATGCACTGATCACGTGGATATCATGCACTGATCACGTGGCTGATCATACACTGATCACGTGTCTGATCATGCACTGATCACGTGGCTGATCATGCACTGATCACGTGACTGATCATGCACTGATCACGTGACTGATCATGCACTGATCACGTGGCTATCATGCACTGATCACGTGGCTGATCATGCACTGATCACGCAGCTACCATGCACTGATCACGTGACTGATCATGCACTGATCATGTAATTGATCATGCACTGATCACGTGGCTATCATGCACTGATCACGTGGCTGATCATGCACTGATCACGTGCCTGATCATGCACTGATCACATGACTGATCATGCACTGATCACGTGACTGATCATGCACTGATCACGTGGCTATCATGCACTACTCACGTGGCTGATCATGCAATGATCACGTAGCTACCATGTACTGGTCACGTGACTGATCATGCACTGATCACGTGACTGATCATGCACTGATCACGTGGCTATCATGCACTGATCACGTGGCTGATCATACACTGATCACTGCCTGATCATGCACTGATCACGTGACTAATCATGCACTGATCACGTAGCAATCATGCACTGATCACGTGGCTGATCATGCACTGATCACGTGGCTATCATGCACTGATCACGTGGCTATCATGCACTGATCACGTGGCTGATCATGCACTGATACCATGACTGAGCATGGACTGATCACATGACTATCATGTAGTGATCACGTGACTTAATGGGGCTGATCATGTGACTGATCATGCGCTGATCATGTTTGCTATCATACACTGATCATGTGCCTCTGGAGGCAATAAACAAAGAGCTGAGTAGGCATGAATCAAACAGTCAGCAGGCAATAATCATGGAACTCAGCTGTGAGGAATCATGCTGCTCAGCTGGCAATAATCAAGCAGCTGAGCAGGCAGGAATTACACAGCACAGCTGGCAATTGTCAAGCAGATGACAGGCAGGTATCACGCAGCTCAGCAGGCCCTGATCACGTGACTGAGCATGCACTGTTCACGTGGCTGATCATACACTGATCACGTGACTGATCATGCACTGATCACGTGGATATCATGCACTGATCACGTGGCTGATCATGCACTGTTCACGTGTCTGATCATGCACTGATCACGTGGCTGATCATGCACTGATCACGTGATTGATCATGCACTGATCACGTGGCTGATCATGCACTGATCACGCAGCTACCATGCACTGGTCACATGACTGATCATGCACTGATCACGTAATTGATCATGCACTGATCACCTGGCTTATCATGCATTCATCATGTGACTGATCATGTGCTGATCATGTTTGGTGTCACACACTGATCATGTGCATCTGGAGGCAATGAACAAAGAGCTGAGTAGGCAGGAATCAGTCAGCAGGCTATAATCATGGAACTCAGCTCTGAGAAATCATGCTGCTCAGCTGGCAATAATCAAGTAGATGAGCAGGCAGGAATTATGCAGCACAGGTGGCAATTGTCAAGGAGATGACAGGCAGGAATCGTACAGCTCAGCTGGCAATTGTCAAGCAGATGAGCAGACAGTAATCACGCAGCTCAGCAGGCCCTGATCACGTGACTGAGCATGCACTGTTCACGTGGCTGATCACACACTATCACGTGAATGATCATGCACTGATCACGTGGCTATCATGCACTGATCACGTGATTGATCATGCACTGATCACGTAATTGTATGCACTGATCACGTGGCTATCATGCACTGATCACGTGACTGATCATGCACTGATCACGTGGCTATCATGCACTGATCACGTGGCTGATCATGCACTGATCACGGGACTGATCATGCACTGATCACGGCGCTATCATGCACTGACTACATGACTGACATGCACTGATCACGTGGATGATCATGCACTGATCACGTGACTATCATGCACTGATCACGTGGCTATCATGCACTGATCACGTGGATATCATGCACTGATCACGTGGCTGATCACACACGATCACATGACTGATCATGCACTGATCACGTGGCTATCATGCACTGATCACGTGGCTGATCATGCAATGATCACGTAGCTACCATGTACTGGTCACGTGACTGATCATGCACTGATCACGTAATTGATCATGCACTGATCACGTGGCTGATCATGCACTGATCACGTGACTGATCATGCACTGATCACGTGACTGATCATGCACTGATCACGTGGCTATCATGCACTGATCATGTGGCTGATCATGCAATGATCACGCAGCTACCATGTACTGGTCACGTGACTGATCATGCACTGATCACGTGGCTGATCATGCACTGATCACGTGACTGATCATGCACTGATCACGTGACTGATCATGCACTGATCACGTGGCTATCATGCACTGATCACGTGGCTGATCATGCACTGATCACGCAGCTACCATGTACTGGTCACGTGACTGATCATGCACTGATCACGTAATTGATCATGCACTGATCACGTGGCTATCATGCACTGATCACGTGGCTGATCATGCACTGATCACGTGCCTGATCATGCACTGATCACATGACTGATCATGCACTGATCACGTGCACTGATCATGCACTGATCACGTGGCTGATCATGCAATGATCATGTAGCTACCATGTACTGGTCACGTGACTGATCATACACTGATCAGGTGACTGATCATGCACTGATCACGTGGCTATCATGCACTGATCATGTGGCTGATCATGCACTGATCACCTGCCTGATCATGCACTGATCACGTGACTGATCATGCACTGATCACGTAGCTATCATGCACTGATCACCTGGCTGATCATGCACTGATCACGTGGCTATCATGCACTGATCACGTGGCTATCATGCACTGATCACGTGGCTGATCATGCACTGATACCGTGACTGAGCATGGACTGATCACATGACTATCATGTAGTGATCACGTGACTTAATGGCGCTGATCATGTGACTGATCATGCGCTGATCATGTTTGCTATCATACACTGATCATGTGCCTCTGGAGGCAATAAACAAAGAGCTGAGTAGGCATGAATCAAACAGTCAGCAGGCAATAATCATGGAACTCAGCTGTGAGGAATCATGCTGCTCAGCTGGCAATAATCAAGCAGCTGAGCAGGCAGGAATTACACAGCACAGCTGGCAATTGTCAAGCAGATGACAGGCAGGAATCATGCAGCTCAGCTGGCAATTGTCAAGCAGATGAGCAGACAGTAATCACGCAGCTCAGCAGGCCCTGATCACGTGACTGAGCATGCACTGTTCACGTGGCTGATCATACACTGATCACGTGATTGATCATGCACTGATCACTTGGATATCATGCACTGATCACGTGGCTGATCATACACTGTTCACGTGTCTGACCATGCACTGATCACGTGGCTGATCATGCACTGATCACGTGACTGATCATGCACTGATCACGTGGCTGATCATGCACTGATCACGTGGCTACCATGCACTGGTCACATGACTGATCATGCACTGATCACGTAATGATCATGCACTGATCACCTGGCTTATCATGCATTGATCATGTGACTGATCATGTGCTGATCATGTTTGGTGTCACACACTGATCATGTGCATCTGGAGGCAATGAACAAAGAGCTGAGTAGGCAGGAATCAGTCAGCAGGCTATAATCATGGAACTCAGCTCTGAGAAATCATGCTGCTCAGCTGGCAATAATCAAGTAGATGAGCAGGCAGGAATTATGCAGCACAGGTGGCAATAGTCAAGGAGATGACAGGCAGGAATCGTACAGCTCAGCTGGCAATTGTCAAGCAGATGAGCAGACAGTAATCACGCAGCTCAGCAGGCCCTGATCACGTGACTGAGCATGCACTGTTCACGTGGCTGATCACACACTGATCACGTGACTGATCATGCACTGATCACGTGACTGATCATGCACTGATCACGTGGCTATCATGCACTGATCACGTGGCTGATCATGCACTGATCACGGGACTGATCATGCACTGATCACGCGCTATCATGCACTGACTACATGACTGACATGCACTGATCACGTGGATGATCATGCACTGATCACGTGACTATCATGCACTGATCACGTGGCTATCATGCACTGATCACGTGGATATCATGCACTGATCACGTGGCTGATCACACACGTATCACGTGACTGATCATGCACTGATCACGTGGCTATCATGCACTGATCACGTGGCTGATCATGCACTGATCACGTAGCTATCATGCACTGATCACGTGACTGATCATGCACTGATCACGTAATTGATCATGCACTGATCACGTGGCTGATCATGCACTGATCACGTGACTGATCATGCACTGATCACGTGACTGATCATGCACTGATCACGTGGCTATCATGCACTGATCATGTGGCTGATCATGCAATGATCACGCAGCTACCATGCACTGATCACGTGACTGATCATGCACTGATCACGTGGCTGATCATGCACTGATCACGTGACTGATCATGCACTGATCACGTGACTGATCATGCACTGATCACGTGGCTATCATGCACTGATCACGTGGCTGATCATGCACTGATCACGCAGCTACCATGTACTGATCACGTGACTGATCATGCACTGATCACGTAATTGATCATGCACTGATCACGTGGCTATCATGCACTGATCACGTGGCTGATCATACACTGATCACGTGCCTGATCATGCACTGATCACATGACTGATCATGCACTGATCACGTGACTGATCATGCACTGATCACGTGGCTATCATGCACTACTCACGTGGCTGATCATGCAATGATCATGTAGCTACCATGTACTGGTCACGTGACTGATCATACACCCATCACGTGACTGATCATGCACTGATCACGTGGCTATCATGCACTGATCACGTGGCTGATCATACACTGATCACGTGCCTGATCATGCACTGATCACGTGACTGATCATGCACTGATCACGTAGCTATCATGCACTGATCACGTGGCTGATCATGCACTGATCACGTGGCTATCATGCACTGATCACGTGGCTATCATGCACTGATCACGTGGCTGATCATGCACTGATACCATGACTGAGCATGGACTGATCACATGACTATCATGTAGTGATCACGTGACTTAATGGCGCTGATCATGTGACTGATCATGCGCTGATCATGTTTGCTATCATACACTGATCATGTGCCTCTGGAGGCAATAAACAAAGAGCTGAGTAGGCATGAATCAAACAGTCAGCAGGCAATAATCATGGAACTCAGCTGTGAGGAATCATGCTGCTCAGCTGGCAATAATCAAGCAGCTGAGCAGGCAGGAATTACACAGCACAGCTGGCAATTGTCAAGCAGATGACAGGCAGGAATCATGCAGCTCAGCTGGCAATTGTCAAGCAGATGAGCAGACAGTAATCACGCAGCTCAGCAGGCCCTGATCACGTGACTGAGCATGCACTGTTCACGTGGCTGATCATACACTGATCACGTGACTGATCATGCACTGATCACTTGGATATCATGCACTGATCACGTGGCTGATCATACACTGTTCACGTGTCTGACCATGCACTGATCACGTGGCTGATCATGCACTGATCACGTGACTGATCATGCACTGATCACGTGGCTGATCATGCACTGATCACGCAGCTACCATGCACTGGTCACATGACTGATCATGCACTGATCACGTAATTGATCATGCACTGATCACGTGGCTTATCATGCACTGATCATGTGACTGATCATGTGCTGATCATGTTTGGTGTCACACACTGATCATGTGCATCTGGAGGCAATGAACAAAGAGCTGAGTAGGCAGGAATCAGTCAGCAGGCTATAATCATGGAACTCAGCTCTGAGAAATCATGCTGCTCAGCTGGCAATAATCAAGTAGATGAGCAGGCAGGAATTATGCAGCACAGGTGGCAATTGTCAAGGAGATGACAGGCAGGAATCGTGCAGCTCAGCTGGCAATTGTCAAGCAGATGAGCAGACAGTAATCACGCAGCTCAGCAGGCCCTGATCACGTGACTGAGCATGCACTGTTCACGTGGCTGATCACACACTGATCACGTGACTGATCATGCACTGATCACGTGACTGATCATGCACTGATCACGTGGCTATCATGCACTGATCACGTGGCTGATCATGCACTGATCACGGGACTGATCATGCACTGATCACGTGCTATCATGCACTGATCACATGACTGATCATGCACTGATCACGTGGCTGATCATGCACTGATCACGTGACTGATCATGCACTGATCACGTGGCTATCATGCACTGATCACGTGGATATCATGCACTGATCACGTGGCTGATCACACACGATCACGTGACTGATCATGCACTGATCACGTGGCTATCATGCACTGATCACGTGGCTGATCATGCAATGATCACGTAGCTACCATGCACTGGTCACGTGACTGATCATGCACTGATCACGTAATTGATCATGCACTGATCACGTGGCTGATCATGCACTGATCACGTGACTGATCATGCACTGATCACGTGACTGATCATGCACTGATCACGTGGCTATCATGCACTGATCACGTGGCTGATCATGCACTGATCACGCAGCTATCATGCACTGATCACGTGACTGATCATGCACTGATCACGTGGCTGATCATGCACTGATCACGTGACTGATCATGCACTGATCACGTGACTGATCATGCACTGATCACGTGGCTATCATGCACTGATCACGTGGCTGATCATGCACTGATCACGCAGCTATCATGCACTGATCACGTGACTGATCATGCACTGATCACGTGACTGATCATGCACTGATCACGTGGCTATCATGCACTGATCACGTGGCTGATCATGCACTGATCACGTGCCTGATCATGCACTGATCACATGACTGATCATGCACTGATCACGTGACTGATCATGCACTGATCACGTGGCTATCATGCACTACTCACGTGGCTGATCATGCAATGATCATGTAGCTACCATGTACTGGTCACGTGACTGATCATACACCCATCAGGTGACTGATCATGCACTGATCACGTGGCTATCATGCACTGATCACGTGGCTGATCATGCACTGATCACGTGCCTGATCATGCACTGATCACGTGACTGATCATGCACTGATCACGTAGCAATCATGCACTGATCACGTGGCTGATCATGCACTGATCACGTGGCTATCATGCACTGATCACGTGGCTATCATGCACTGATCACGTGGCTGATCATGCACTGATACCGTGACTGAGCATGGACTGATCACATGACTATCATGTAGTGATCACGTGACTTAATGGCGCTGATCATGTGACTGATCATGCGCTGATCATGTTTGCTATCATACACTGATCATGTGCCTCTGGAGGCAATAAACAAAGAGCTGAGTAGGCACGAATCAAACAGTCAGCAGGCAATAATCATGGAACTCAGCTGTGAGGAATCATGCTGCTCAGCTGGCAATAATCAAGCAGCTGAGCAGGCAGGAATTACGCAGCACAGCTGGCAATTGTCAAGCAGATGACAGGCAGGAATCATGCAGCTCAGCTGGCAATTGTCAAGCAGATGAGCAGACAGTAATCACGCAGCTCAGCAGGCCCTGATCACGTGACTGAGCATGCACTGTTCACGTGGCTGATCATACACTGATCACGTGATTGATCATGCACTGATCACTTGGATATCATGCACTGATCACGTGGCTGATCATACACTGTTCACGTGTCTGACCATGCACTGATCACGTGGCTGATCATACACTGCTCACGTAACTGATCATGCACTGATCACGTGGCTGATCATGCACTGATCACGTGGCTGATCATGCACTGATCACGTGGCTGATCATGCACTGATCACGTGACTGATCATGCACTGATCACGTGGCTATCATGCACTGATCACGTGGCTGATCATGCACTGATCACGTAACTATCATGCACTGATCACGTGACTGATCATGCACTGATCACGTGACTGATCATGCACTGATCACGTGACTGATCATGCACTGATCACGTGGCTGATCATGCACTGATCACGTGACTGATCATGCACTGATCACGTGACTGATCATGCACTGATCACGTGGCTATCATGCACTGATCACGTGGCTGATCATGCACTGATCACGTAGCTACCATGTACTGGTCACGTGACTGATCATGCACTGATCACGTAATTGATCATGCACTGATCACGTGGCTGATCATGCACTGATCACGTGACTGATCATGCACTGATCACGTGGCTGATCATGCACTGATCACGTGGCTATCATGCACTGATCACGTGGCTGATCATGCACTGATCACGTGGCTATCATGCACTGATCACGTGGCTGATCATGCACTGATCACGTGACTGATCATGCACTGATCACGTGGCTATCATGCACTGATCACGTGACTGATCATGCACTGATCACGTGGCTGATCATGCACTGATCACGTGACTGATCATGCACTGATCACGTGGCTGATCATGCACTGATCACGTGACTGATCATGCACTGATCACGTGGCTGATCATGCACTGATCACGTGGCTGATCATGCACTGATCACGTAGCTATCATGCACTGATCACGTGACTGATCATGCACTGATCACGTGACTGATCATGCACTGATCACGTGGCTGATCATGCACTGATCACGTGACTGATCATGCACTGATCACGTGACTGATCATGCACTGATCACGTGGCTATCATGCACTGATCACGTGGCTGATCATGCACTGATCACGCAGCTATCATGCACTGATCACGTGACTGATCATGCACTGATCACGTAATTGATCATGCACTGATCACGTGGCTGATCATGCACTGATCACGTGACTGATCATGCACTGATCACGTGACTGATCATGCACTGATCACGTGGCTATCATGCACTGATCACGTGGCTGATCATGCACTGATCATGTAGCTACCATGTACTGGTCACGTGAATGATCATACACCCATCAGGTGACTGATCATGCACTGATCACGTGGCTATCATGCACTGATCACGAGACTGATCATGCACTGATCACGTCTAATCATGCACTGATCACATGACTGCCCATGCACTGATCACGTGGATGATCATACACTAATCATGTGACAGATCATGCACTGATCACGTGGCTGATCATGCACTGATACCGTGACTGAGCATGGACTGATCACATGACTATCATGTAGTGATCACGTGACTTAATGGCGCTGATCATGTGACTGATCATGCGCTGATCATGTTTGCTATCATACACTGATCATGTGCCTCTGGAGGCAATAAACAAAGAGCTGAGTAGGCACGAATCAAACAGTCAGCAGGCAATAATCATGGAACTCAGGTGTGAGGAATCATGCTGCTCAGCTGGCAATAATCAAGCAGCTGAGCAGGCAGGAATTACGCAGCACAGCTGGCAATTGTCAAGCAGATGACAGGCAGGAATCGTGCAGCTCAGCTGGCAATTGTCAAGCAGATGAGCAGACAGTAATCACGCAGCTCAGCAGGCCCTGATCACGTGACTGAGCATGCACTGTTCACGTGGCTGATCATACACTGATCACGTGACTGATCATGCACTGATCACTTGGATATCATGCACTGATCACGTGGCTGATCATACACTGTTCACGTGTCTGACCATGCACTGATCACGTGGCTGATCATGCACTGATCACGTAACTGATCATGCACTGATCACGTGGCTATCATGCACTGATCACGTGGCTGATCATGCACTGATCACGTGACTGATCATGCACTGATCACGTGGCTGATCATGCACTGATCACGTGGCTATCATGCACTGATCACGTGACTGATCATACACTGATCACGTGACTGATCATGCACTGATCACGTGGCTATCATGCACTGATCACGTGGCTGATCATGACTGATCACGTGGCTATCATGCACTGATCACGTGGCTGATCATGCACTGATCACGTAGCTACCATGTACTGTCACGTGACTGATCATGCACTGATC
This sequence comes from Bos javanicus, assembly GCF_032452875.1. NCBI lineage: Eukaryota > Metazoa > Chordata > Mammalia > Artiodactyla > Bovidae > Bos > Bos javanicus. The sequence goes on along the minus strand of NW_026893610.1, from coordinate 788,239 downwards.
ACGTGACTGATCATGCACTGATCACGTGGCTATCATGCACTGTCACGTGGCTGATCATGCACTGATCACGTGACTGATCATGCACTGATCACGTGACTGATCATGCACTGATCACGTAGCTATCATGCACTGATCACGTGGCTGATCATGCACTGATCACGTGGCTGATCATGCACTGATCACGTGGCTATCATGCACTGATCACGTGGCTGATCATGCACTGACACTGTGACTGAGCATGGACTGATCACATGACTATCGTGTAGTGATCACGTGACTTCATGGCGCTGATCATGTGACTGATCATGCACTGATCATGTTTGCTATCATACACTGATCATGTGCCTCTGGAGGCAATAAACAAAGAGCTGAGTAGGCACGAATCAAACAGTCAGCAGGCAATAATCATGGAACTCAGCTGTGAGGAATCATGCTGCTCAGCTGGCAATAATCAAGCAGCTGAGCAGGCAGGAATTACGCAGCACAGCTGGCAATTGTCAAGCAGATGACAGGCAGGAATCGTGCAGCTCAGCTGGCAATTGTCAAGCAGATGAGCAGACAGTAATCACGCAGCTCAGCAGGCCCTGATCACGTGACTGAGCATGCACTGTTCACGTGGCTGATCATACACTGATCACGTGATTGATCATGCACTGATCACTTGGATATCATGCACTGATCACGTGGCTGATCATACACTGTTCACGTGTCTGACCATGCACTGATCACGTGGCTGATCATACACTGCTCACGTAACTGATCATGCACTGATCACGTGGCTATCATGCACTGATCACGTGGCTGAACATGCACTGATCACGTGGCTGATCACACACCTGTCACGTGACTGATCATGCACTGATCACGTGGCTATCATGCACTGATCACGTGGCTGATCATGCACTGATCACGGAGCTGCCATATACTGGTCACGTGACTGATCATGCACTGATCACGTAAATGATCATGCACTGATCACGTGACTGATCATGCACTGATCACGTGACTGATCATGCACTGATCACGTGGCTATCATGCACTGATCACGTGGCTGATCATGCAATGATCACGTAGCAACCATGTACTGGTCACGTGACTGATCATGCACTGATCACGTAATTGATCATGCACTGATCACGTGGCTGATCATGCACTGATCACGTGGCTGATCATGCACTGATCACGTGACTGATCATGCACTGATCACGTGGCTATCATGCACTGATCACGTGGCTGATCATGCACTGATCACGGCTATCATGCACTGATCACGTGACTGATCATGCACTGATCACGTAACTGATCATGCACTGATCACGTGGCTGATCATGCACTGATCACGTGACTGATCATGCACTGATCACGTGACTGATCATGCACTGATCACGTGGCTATCATGCACTGATCACGTGGCTGATCATGCACTGATCACGGCTATCATGCACTGATCACGTGACTGATCATGCACTGATCACGTGGCTGATCATGCACTGATCACGTGGCTGATCATGCACTGATCACGTGACTGATCATGCACTGATCACGTGACTGATCATGCACTGATCACGTGGCTGATCATGCACTGATCACGTGGCTATCATGCACTTATCACGTGGCTGATCATGCAATGATCATGTAGCTACCATGTACAGGTCACGTGAATGATCATACACCCATCAGGTGACTGATCATGCACTGATCACGTGGCTATCATGCACTGATCACGAGACTGATCATGCACTGATCACGTCTATATCATGCACTGATCACATGACTGCCCATGCACTGATCACGTGGATGATCATACACTAATCATGTGACTGATCATGCACTGATCACGTGGCTGATCATGCACTGATACCGTGACTGAGCATGGACTGATCACATGACTATCATGTAGTGATCACGTGACTTAATGGCGCTGATCATGTGACTGATCATGCGCTGATCATGTTTGCTATCATACACTGATCATGTGCCTCTGGAGGCAATAAACAAAGAGCTGAGTAGGCACGAATCAAACAGTCAGCAGGCAATAATCATGGAACTCAGCTGTGAGGAATCATGCTGCTCAGCTGGCAATAATCAAGCAGCTGAGCAGGCAGGAATTACGCAGCACAGCTGGCAATTGTCAAGCAGATGACAGGCAGGAATCGTGCAGCTCAGCTGGCAATTGTCAAGCAGATGAGCAGACAGTAATCACGCAGCTCAGCAGGCCCTGATCACGTGACTGAGCATGCACTGTTCACGTGGCTGATCATACACTGATCACGTGATTGATCATGCACTGATCACTTGGATATCATGCACTGATCACGTGGCTGATCATACACTGTTCACGTGTCTGACCATGCACTGATCACGTGGCTGATCATACACTGCTCACGTAACTGATCATGCACTGATCACGTGGCTATCATGCACTGATCACGTGGCTGATCATGCACTGATCACGTGGCTGATCATGCACTGATCACGTGACTGATCATGCACTGATCACTGGCTATCATGCACTGATCACGTGGCTATCATGCACTGATCACGTGGCTGATCATGCACTGATCACGTGACTGATCATGCACTGATCACGTCTGATCATGCACTGATCACGTGACTGATCATGCACTGATCACGTGGATGATCATGCACTGATCATGTGATGATCATGCACTGATCACGTGGCTATCATGCACTGATCACGTGGCTGATCATGCACTGATCACGTAGCTATCATGCACTGATCACGTGACTGATCATGCACTGATCACGTAATTGATCATGCACTGATCACGTGACTGATCATGCACTGATCACGTGACTGATCATGCACTGATCACGTGGCTATCATGCACTGATCACGTGGCTGATCATGCACTGATCACGTGGCTGATCATGCACTGATCACGTGGCTGATCATGCACTGATCACGTGACTGATCATGCACTGATCACGTGGCTATCATGCACTGATCACGTGGCTGATCATGCACTGATCACGTGGCTGATCATGCACTGATCACGTGACTGATCATGCACTGATCACGTGGCATCATGCACTGATCACGTGGCTGATCATGCACTGATCACGTGACTGATCATGCACTGATCACGTGGCTATCATGCACTGATCACGTGGCTGATCATGCACTGATCACGTAGCTACCATGCACTGATCACGTGACTGATCATGCACTGATCACGTGACTGATCATGCACTGATCACGTGACTGATCATGCACTGATCACGTGACTGATCATGCACTGATCACGTGACTGATCATGCACTGATCACGTGGCTGATCATGCACTGATCACGTGACTGATCATGCACTGATCACGTGACTGATCATGCACTGATCACGTGGCTATCATGCACTGATCACGTGGCTGATCATGCACTGATCACGCAGCTATCATGCACTGATCACATGACTGATCATGCACTGATCACGTGACTGATCATGCACTGATCACGTGGCTTATCATGCACTGATCATGTGACTGATCATGCGCTGATCATGTTTGCTATCATACACTGATCATGTGCCTCTGGAGGCAATGAACAAAGAGCTGAGTAGGCAGGAATCAGTCAGCAGGCAATAATCATGGAACTCAGCTGTGAGAAATCATGCTGCTCAGCTGGCAATAATCAAGCAGCTGAGCAGGCAGGAATTATGCAGCACAGCTGGCAATTGTCAAGCAGATGACAGGCAGGAATCGTGCAGCTCAGCTGGCAATTGTCAAGCAGATGAGCAGACAGTAATCACGCAGCTCAGCAGGCCCTGATCACGTGACTGAGCATGCACTGTTCACGTGGCTGATCATACACTGATCACGTGACTGATCATGCACTGATCACGTGGCTATCATGCACTGATCACGTGACTGATCATGCACTGATCACGTAATTGTATGCACTGATCACGTGGCTGATCATGCACTGATCACGTGGCTGATCATGCACTGATCACGTGACTGATCATGCACTGATCACGTGGCTATCATGCACTGATCACGTGGCTGATCATGCACTGATCACGGGACTGATCATGCACTGATCACGGGCTATCATGCACTGATCACATGACCACATGCACTGATCACGTGGCTGATCATGCACTGATCACGTGACTGATCATGCACTGATCACGTGACTGATCATGCACTGATCACGTGGCTGATCATGCACTGATCACGTGGCTATCATGCACTGATCACGTGACTGATCATGCACTGATCACGTGACTGATCATGCACTGATCACGTGGCTGATCATGCACTGATCACGTGACTGATCATGCACTGATCACGTGGCTGATCATGCACTGATCACGTGGCTGATCATGCACTGATCACGTGACTGATCATGCACTGATCACGTGACTGATCATGCACTGATCACGTGGCTATCATGCACTGATCACGTGGCTGATCATGCACTGATCACGTGACTGATCATGCACTGATCACGTGACTGATCATGCACTGATCACGTGACTGATCATGCACTGATCACGTGGCTGATCATGCACTGATCACGTGGCTGATCATGCACTGATCACGTGGCTGATCATGCACTGATCACGTGGCTGATCATGCACTGATCACGTGGCTGATCATGCACTGATCACGTGACTGATCATGCACTGATCACGTGACTGATCATGCACTGATCACGTGGCTATCATGCACTGATCACGTGGCTGATCATGCACTGATCACGTGACTGATCATGCACTGATCACGTGACTGATCATGCACTGATCACGTGACTGATCATGCACTGATCACGTGACTGATCATGCACTGATCAGCTATCATGCACTGATCACGTGGCTGATCATGCACTGATCACGTGACTGATCATGCACTGATCACTGGCTATCATGCACTGATCACGTGGCTATCATGCACTGATCACGTGGCTGATCATGCACTGATCACGTGACTGATCATGCACTGATCACGTCTATATCATGCACTGATCACGTGACTGATCATGCACTGATCACGTGGATGATCATGCACTGATCATGTGACTGATCATGCACTGATCACGTGGCTATCATGCACTGATCACGTGGCTGATCATGCACTGATCACGTAGCTATCATGCACTGATCACGTGACTGATCATGCACTGATCACGTAATTGATCATGCACTGATCACGTGACTGATCATGCACTGATCACGTGACTGATCATGCACTGATCACGTGACTGATCATGCACTGATCACGTGGCTATCATGCACTGATCACGTGGCTGATCATGCACTGATCACGAGCTACCATGCACTGATCACGTGACTGATCATGCACTGATCACGTAACTGATCATGCACTGATCACGTGGCTGATCATGCACTGATCACGTGGCTGATCATGCACTGATCACGTGACTGATCATGCACTGATCACGTGACTGATCATGCACTGATCACGTGGCTATCATGCACTGATCACGTGGCTGATCATGCACTGATCACGTGGCTGATCATGCACTGATCACGTGACTGATCATGCACTGATCACGTGACTGATCATGCACTGATCACGTGACTGATCATGCACTGATCACGTGGCTATCATGCACTGATCACGTGGCTGATCATGCACTGATCACGTGACTGATCATGCACTGATCACGTGACTGATCATGCACTGATCACGTGACTGATCATGCACTGATCACGTGGCTGATCATGCACTGATCACGTGGCTGATCATGCACTGATCACGTGACTGATCATGCACTGATCACGTGGCTGATCATGCACTGATCACGTGGCTGATCATGCACTGATCACGTGACTGATCATGCACTGATCACGTGACTGATCATGCACTGATCACGTGGCTATCATGCACTGATCACGTGGCTGATCATGCACTGATCACGTGACTGATCATGCACTGATCACGTGACTGATCATGCACTGATCACGGACTGATCATGCACTGATCACGTGGCTATCATGCACTGATCACGTGACTGATCATGCACTGATCACGTGACTGATCATGCACTGATCACGTGGCTGATCATGCACTGATCACGTGGCTGATCATGCACTGATCACGTGACTGATCATGCACTGATCACGTGACTGATCATGCACTGATCACGTGGCTATCATGCACTGATCACGTGGCTGATCATACTGATCACGTGGCTGTCATGCACTGATCACGTGGCTGATCATGCACTGATCACGTGACTGATCATGCACTGATCACGTGGCTGATCATGCACTGATCACGTGGCTATCATGCACTGATCACGTGGCTGATCATGCAATGATCACGTAGCTACCATGCACTGGTCACGTGACTGATCATGCACTGATCACGTGGCTGATCATGCACTGATCACGTGACTGATCATGCACTGATCACGTGACTGATCATGCACTGATCACGTGGATATCATGCACTGATCACGTGGCTGATCATGCACTGATCACGTGTCTGATCATGCACTGATCACGTGGCTGATCATGCACTGATCACGTAACTGATCATGCACTGATCACGTGGCTATCATGCACTGATCACGTGGCTGATCATGCACTGATCACGTGGCTGATCATGCACTGATCACGTGACTGATCATGCACTGATCACGTGGCACTCATGCACTGATCACGTGGCTGATCATACACTGATCACGTGACTGATCATGCACTGATCACGTGGCTATCATGCACTGCACACGTGGCTGATCATGCAATGATGACGTAGCTACCATATACTGGTCACGTGACTGATCATGCACAGATCACGTAAATGATCATGCACTGATCACGTGACTGATCATGCACTGATCACGTGACTGATCATGCACTGATCACGTGGCTATCATGCACTGATCACGTGGCTGATCATGCACTGATCACGTAACTGATCATGCACTGATCACGTGACTGATCATGCACTGATCACGTGACTGATCATGCACTGATCACGTGACTGATCATGCACTGATCACGTGGCTATCATGCACTGATCACGTGGCTGATCATGCACTGATCACGTAGCTATCATGCACTGATCACGTGACTGATCATGCACTGATCACGTGACTGATCATGCACTGATCACGTGGCTGATCATGCACTGATCACGTGACTGATCATGCACTGATCACGTGGCTGATCATGCACTGATCATGGTAGCTATCATGCACTGATCACGTGACTGATCATGCACTGATCACGTGACTGATCATGCACTGATCACGTGGCTATCATGCACTGATCACGTGGCTGATCATGCAATGATCACGTAGCTACCATATACTGGTCACGTGACTGATCATGCACTGATCACGTAAATGATCATGCACTGATCACGTGACTGATCATGCACTGATCACGTGACTGATCATGCACTGATCACGTGGCTATCATGCACTGATCACGTGGCTGATCATGCACGATCACGTAGCAACCATGCACTGGTCACGTGACTGATCATGCACTGATCACGTGGCTGATCATGCACTGATCACGTGGCTATCATGCACTGATCACGTGGCTGATCACACACTGATCACGTGACTGATCATGCACTGATCACGTGGCTATCATGCACTGATCACGTGACTGATCATGCACTGATCACGTGGCTATCATGCACTGATCACGTGGCTGATCATGCACTGATCACGTGGACTGATCATGCACTGATCACGGGCTATCATGCACTGATCACGTGACTGATCATGCACTGATCACGTGGCTGATCATGCACTGATCACGTGACTGATCATGCACTGATCACGTGACTGATCATGCACTGATCACGTGGCTGATCATGCACTGATCACGTGGCTGATCATGCACTGATCACGTGGCTGATCATGCACTGATCACGTGGCTGATCATGCACTGATCACGTGACTGATCATGCACTGATCACGTGGCTATCATGCACTGATCACGTGGCTGATCATGCACTGATCACGTAGCTATCATGCACTGATCACGTGACTGATCATGCACTGATCACGTGATTGATCATGCACTGATCAGTGACTGATCATGCACTGATCACGTGACTGATCATGCACTGATCACGTGACTGATCATGCACTGATCACGTGGCTATCATGCACTGATCACGTGGCTGATCATGCACTGATCACGTAGCTACCATGCACTGATCACGTGACTGATCATGCACTGATCACGTAATTGATCATGCACTGATCACGTGGCTGATCATGCACTGATCACGTGGCTGATCATGCACTGATCACGTGACTGATCATGCACTGATCACGTGACTGATCATGCACTGATCACGTGGCTATCATGCACTGATCACGTGGCTGATCATGCACTGATCACGTGCCTGATCATGCACTGATCACGTGACTGATCATGCACTGATCACGTGACTGATCATGCACTGATCACGTGGCTATCATGCACTGATCACGTGGCTGATCATGCACTGATCACGTAGCTATCATGTACTGTCACGTGACTGATCATGCACTGATCACGTGACTGATCATGCACTGATCACGTGGCTGATCATGCACTGATCACGTGGCTGATCATGCACTGATCACGTGACTGATCATGCACTGATCACGTGGCTATCATGCACTGATCACGTGGCTGATCATGCACTGATCACGTGGCACTCATGCACTGATCACGTGGCTGATCATACACTGATCACGTAACTGATCATGCACTGATCACGTGGCTATCATGCACTGATCACGTGGCTGATCATGCAATGATCACGTAGCTACCATATACTGGTCACGTGACTGATCATGCACTGATCACGTAAATGATCATGCACTGATCACGTGACTGATCATGCACTGATCACGTGACTGATCATGCACTGATCACGTGGCTATCATGCACTGCTCACGTGGCTGATCATGCAATGATCACGTAGCAACCATGTACTGGTCACGTGACTGATCATGCACTGATCACGTAATTGATCATGCACTGATCACGTGGCTCATCATGCACTGATCACGTGGCTGATCACACACTGATCACGTGACTGATCATGCACTGATCACGTGGCTATCATGCACTGATCACGTGGCTATCATGCACTGATCACGTGGATATCATGCACTGATCACGTGGCTGATCATGCACTGATCACGTGACTGATCATGCACTGATCACGTGGCTATCATGCACTGATCACGTGACTGATCATGCACTGATCACGTGACTGATCATGCACTGATCACGTGGCTGATCATGCACTGATCACGTGGCTGATCATGCACTGATCACGGCTATCATGCACTGATCACGTGACTGATCATGCACTGATCACGTGGCTGATCATGCACTGATCACGTGGCTGATCATGCACTGATCACGTGGCTGATCATGCACTGATCACGTGGCTATCATGCACTGATCACGTGGCTGATCATGCACTGATCACGTGACTGATCATGCACTGATCACGTGGCTATCATGCACTGATCACGTGGCTGATCATGCACTGATCACGTAGCTATCATGCACTGATCACGTGACTGATCATGCACTGATCACGTAATTGATCATGCACTGATCACGTGGCTGATCATGCACTGATCACGTGACTGATCATGCACTGATCACGTGACTGATCATGCACTGATCACGTGGCTATCATGCACTGATCACTGGCTGATCATGCACTGATCACGCAGCTATCATGCACTGATCACGTGACTGATCATGCACTGATCACGTAATTGATCATGCACTGATCACGTGGCTGATCATGCACTGATCACGTGACTGATCATGCACTGATCACGTGGCTATCATGCACTGAACGTGGCTGATCATGCACTGATCACGTGGCTGATCACACACTGTCACGTGACTATCATGCACTGATCACGTGGCATCATGCACTGATCACGTGGCTGATCATACACTGATCACGTGACTGATCATGCACTGATCACGTGGCTATCATGCACTGATCACGTGGCTGATCATGCAATGATCACGTAGCTACCATGCACTGGTCACGTGACTGATCATGCACTGATCACGTAACTGATCATGCACTGATCACGTGGCTGATCATGCACTGATCACGTGGCTGATCATGCACTGATCACGTGACTGATCATGCACTGATCACGTGGCTGATCATGCACTGATCACGTGACTGATCATGCACTGATCACGTGGCTGATCATGCACTGATCACGTGGCTGATCATGCACTGATCACGTGACTGATCATGCACTGATCACGTGACTGATCATGCACTGATCACGTGGCTATCATGCACTGATCACGTGGCTGATCATGCACTGATCACGTGACTGATCATGCACTGATCACGTGACTGATCATGCACTGATCACGTGACTGATCATGCACTGATCACGTGGCTATCATGCACTGATCACGTGGCTATCATGCACTGATCACGTGGCTGATCATGCACTGATCACGACTGATCATGCACTGATCACGTGGCTGATCATGCACTGATCACGTGGCTATCATGCACTGATCACGTGGCTGATCATGCACTGATCACGTAGCTATCATGCACTGATCACGTGACTGATCATGCACTGATCAGTAATTGATCATGCACTGATCACGTGACTGATCATGCACTGATCACGTGACTGATCATGCACTGATCACGTGACTGATCATGCACTGATCACGTGGCTGATCATGCACTGATCACGTGACTGATCATGCACTGATCACGTGGCTATCATGCACTGATCACGTGGCTGATCATGCACTGATCACGGGACTGATCATGCACTGATCACGGGCTATCATGCACTGACACATGACTGATCATGCACTGATCACGTGGCTGATCATGCACTGATCACGTGACTGATCATGCACTGATCACGTGACTGATCATGCACTGATCACGTGGCTGATCATGCACTGATCACGTGGCTATCATGCACTGATCACGTGGCTGATCATGCAATGATCACGTAGCTACCATGTACTGGTCACGTGACTGATCATGCACTGATCACGTAACTGATCATGCACTGATCACGTGGCTGATCATGCACTGATCACGTGGCTGATCATGCACTGATCACGTGACTGATCATGCACTGATCACGTGACTGATCATGCACTGATCACGTGGCTATCATGCACTGATCACGTGGCTGATCATGCACTGATCACGTGGCTGATCATGCACTGATCACGTGGCTGATCATGCACTGATCACGTGACTGATCATGCACTGATCACGTGGCTGATCATGCACTGATCACGTGGCTATCATGCACTGATCACGTGGCTGATCATGCACTGATCACGTGACTGATCATGCACTGATCACGTGGCTATCATGCACTGATCACGTGGCTGATCATGCACTGATCACGTGACTGATCATGCACTGATCACGTGGCTATCATGCACTGATCACGTGGCTGATCATGCACTGATCACGTGGCTGATCATGCACTGATCACGTGACTGATCATGCACTGATCACGTGACTGATCATGCACTGATCACGTGACTGATCATGCACTGATCACTGGCTATCATGCACTGATCACGTGGCTATCATGCACTGATCACGTGGCTGATCATGCACTGATCACGTGACTGATCATGCACTGATCACGTCTGATCATGCACTGATCACGTGACTGATCATGCACTGATCACGTGGCTGATCATGCACTGATCACGTGACTGATCATGCACTGATCACGTGGCTATCATGCACTGATCACGTGGCTGATCATGCACTGATCACGTAGCTATCATGCACTGATCACGTGACTGATCATGCACTGATCACGTGGCTGATCATGCACTGATCACGTGACTGATCATGCACTGATCACGTGGCTGATCATGCACTGATCACGTGGCTATCATGCACTGATCACGTGGCTGATCATGCAATGATCACGCAGCTACCATGTACTGGTCACGTGACTGATCATGCACTGATCACGTACTGATCATGCACTGATCACGTGGCTTATCATGCACTGATCATGTGACTGATCATGTGCTGATCATGTTTGGTATCATACACTGATCATGTGCCTCTGGAGGCAATGAACAAAGAGCTGAGTAGGCAGGAATCAGTCAGCAGGCAATAATCATGGAACTCAGCTCTGAGAAATCATGCTGCTCAGCTGGCAATAATCAAGCAGATGAGCAGGCAGGAATTACGCAGCACAGGTGGCAATTGTCAAGCAGATGACAGGCAGGAATCGTGCAGCTCAGCTGGCAATTGTCAAGCAGATGAGCAGACAGTAATCACGCAGCTCAGCAGGCCCTGATCACGTGACTGAGCATGCACTGTTCACGTGGCTGATCATACACTGATCACGTGACTGATCATGCACTGATCACGTGGCTATCATGCACTGATCACGTGACTGATCATGCACTGATCACGTGACTGTCATGCACTGATCACGTGGCTATCATGCACTGATCACGTGGCTGATCATGCACTGATCACGTGACTGATCATGCACTGATCACGTGGCTATCATGCACTGATCACGTGGCTGATCATGCACTGATCACGGGACTGATCATGCACTGATCACGTGCTATCATGCACTGACACATGACTGATCATGCACTGATCACGTGGATGATCATGCACTGATCACGTGACTGATCATGCACTGATCACGTGGATGATCATGCACTGATCACGTGACTGATCATGCACTGATCACGTGACTGATCATGCACTGATCACGTGGCTATCATGCACTGATCACGTGGCTGATCATGCACTGATCACGTGACTGATCATGCACTGATCACGTGGCTATCATGCACTGATCACGTGGCTGATCATGCACTGATCACGTGACTGATCATGCACTGATCACGGGCTATCATGCACTGATCACGTGACTGATCATGCACTGATCACGTGGCTGATCATGCACTGATCACGTGACTGATCATGCACTGATCACGTGACTGATCATGCACTGATCACGTGACTGATCATGCACTGATCAGTGGCAATCATGCACTGATCACGTGGCTGATCATGCACTGATCACGTGACTGATCATGCACTGATCACTTGCTATCATGCACTGATCACGTGGCTATCATGCACTGATCACGTGGCTGATCATGCACTGATCACGTGACTGATCATGCACTGATCACGTCTGATCATGCACTGATCACGTGACTGATCATGCACTGATCACGTGGATGATCATGCACTGATCACGTGACTGATCATGCACTGATCACGTGGCTATCATGCACTGATCACGTGGCTGATCATGCACTGATCACGTAGCTACCATGCACTGATCACGTGACTGATCATGCACTGATCACGTAATTGATCATGCACTGATCACGTGACTGATCATGCACTGATCACGTGACTGATCATGCACTGATCACATGGCTATCATGCACTGATCACGTGGCTGATCATGCACTGATCACGTAGCTATCATGCACTGATCACGTGACTGATCATGCACTGATCACGTGACTGATCATGCACTGATCACGTGGCTGATCATGCACTGATCACGTGACTGATCATGCACTGATCACGTGGCTATCATGCACTGATCACGTGACTGATCATGCACTGATCACGTGGCTGATCATGCACTGATCACGTGGCTGATCATGCACTGATCACGTGGCTGATCATGCACTGATCACGTGACTGATCATGCACTGATCACGTGGCTGATCATGCACTGATCACGTGGCTGATCATGCACTGATCACGTGACTGATCATGCACTGATCACGTGACTGATCATGCACTGATCACGTGGCTATCATGCACTGATCACGTGGCTGATCATGCACTGATCACGTGACTGATCATGCACTGATCACGTGGCTGATCATGCACTGATCACGTGACTGATCATGCACTGATCACGTGACTGATCATGCACTGATCACGTGGCTATCATGCACTGCTCACGTGGCTGATCATGCATGATCACGCAGCTACCATGTACTGGTCACATGACTGATCATGCACTGATCACGTGACTGATCATGCAGTGATCACGTGGCTATCATGCACTACTCACGTGGCTGATCATGCAATGATCATGTAGCTACCATGTACAGGTCACGTGAATGATCATACACCCATCAGGTGACTGATCATGCACTGATCACGTGGCTATCATGCACTGATCACGAGACTGATCATGCACTGATCACGTCTATATCATGCACTGATCACATGACTGCCCATGCACTGATCACGTGGATGATCATACACTAATCATGTGACAGATCATGCACTGATCACGTGGCTGATCATGCACTGATACCGTGACTGAGCATGGACTGATCACATGACTATCATGTAGTGATCACGTGACTTAATGGCGCTGATCATGTGACTGATCATGCGCTGATCATGTTTGCTATCATACACTGATCATGTGCCTCTGGAGGCAATAAACAAAGAGCTGAGTAGGCACGAATCAAACAGTCAGCAGGCAATAATCATGGAACTCAGCTGTGAGGAATCATGCTGCTCAGCTGGCAATAATCAAGCAGCTGAGCAGGCAGGAATTACGCAGCACAGCTGGCAATTGTCAAGCAGATGACAGGCAGGAATCGTGCAGCTCAGCTGGCAATTGTCAAGCAGATGAGCAGACAGTAATCACGCAGCTCAGCAGGCCCTGATCACGTGACTGAGCATGCACTGTTCACGTGGCTGATCATACACTGATCACGTGATTGATCATGCACTGATCACTTGGATATCATGCACTGATCACGTGGCTGATCATACACTGTTCACGTGTCTGACCATGCACTGATCACGTGGCTGATCATACACTGCTCACGTAACTGATCATGCACTGATCACGTGGCTATCATGCACTGATCACGTGGCTGATCATGCACTGATCACGTGGCTGATCATGCACTGATCACGTGACTGATCATGCACTGATCACGTGGCAATCATGCACTGATCACGTGGCTGATCATACACTGATCACGTGACTGATCATGCACTGATCACTGGCTATCATGCACTGATCACGTGGCTATCATGCACTGATCACGTGGCTGATCATGCACTGATCACGTGACTGATCATGCACTGATCACGTCTGATCATGCACTGATCACGTGACTGATCATGCACTGATCACGTGGATGATCATGCACTGATCATGTGACTGATCATGCACTGATCACGTGGCTATCATGCACTGATCACGTGGCTGATCATGCACTGATCACGTAGCTACCATGTACTGGTCACGTGACTGATCATGCACTGATCACGTAATTGATCATGCACTGATCACGTGGCTTATCATGCACTGATCACGTGACTGATCATGCACTGATCACGTGACTGATCATGCACTGATCACGTGGCTATCATGCACTGATCACGTGGCTGATCATGCACTGATCACGTAGCTATCATGCACTGATCACGTGACTGATCATGCACTGATCACGTGACTGATCATGCACTGATCACGTGGCTGATCATGCACTGATCACGTGACTGATCATGCACTGATCACGTAGCTATCATGCACTGATCACGTGACTGATCATGCACTGATCACGTGACTGATCATGCACTGATCACGTGGCTGATCATGCACTGATCACGTGGCTGATCATGCACTGATCACGTGACTGATCATGCACTGATCACTTGCTATCATGCACTGATCACGTGGCTATCATGCACTGATCACGTGGCTGATCATGCACTGATCACGTGACTGATCATGCACTGATCACGTCTGATCATGCACTGATCACGTGACTGATCATGCACTGATCACGTGGATGATCATGCACTGATCACGTGACTGATCATGCACTGATCACGTGGCTATCATGCACTGATCACGTGGCTGATCATGCAATGATCACGTAGCTACCATGCACTGTCACGTGACTGATCATGCACTGATCACGTAATTGATCATGCACTGATCACGTGACTGATCATGCACTGATCACGTGACTGATCATGCACTGATCACATGCTATCATGCACTGATCACGTGGCTGATCATGCACTGATCACGTAGCTATCATGCACTGATCACGTGACTGATCATGCACTGATCACGTAACTGATCATGCACTGATCACGTGGCTGATCATGCACTGATCACGTGACTGATCATGCACTGATCACGTGGCTATCATGCACTGATCACGTGACTGATCATGCACTGATCACGTGGCTGATCATGCACTGATCACGTGGCTGATCATGCACTGATCACGTGGCTGATCATGCACTGATCACGTGACTGATCATGCACTGATCACGTGGCTGATCATGCACTGATCACGTGGCTGATCATGCACTGATCACGTGACTGATCATGCACTGATCACGTGACTGATCATGCACTGATCACGTGGCTATCATGCACTGATCACGTGGCTGATCATGCACTGATCACGTGACTGATCATGCACTGATCACGTGGCTGATCATGCACTGATCACGTGACTGATCATGCACTGATCACGTGACTGATCATGCACTGATCACGTGGCTATCATGCACTGCTCACGTGGCTGATCATGCATGATCACGCAGCTACCATGTACTGGTCACATGACTGATCATGCACTGATCACGTGACTGATCATGCACTGATCACGTGGCTATCATGCACTACTCACGTGGCTGATCATGCAATGATCATGTAGCTACCATGTACAGGTCACGTGAATGATCATACACCCATCAGGTGACTGATCATGCACTGATCACGTGGCTATCATGCACTGATCACGAGACTGATCATGCACTGATCACGTCTATATCATGCACTGATCACATGACTGCCCATGCACTGATCACGTGGATGATCATACACTAATCATGTGACAGATCATGCACTGATCACGTGGCTGATCATGCACTGATACCGTGACTGAGCATGGACTGATCACATGACTATCATGTAGTGATCACGTGACTTAATGGCGCTGATCATGTGACTGATCATGCGCTGATCATGTTTGCTATCATACACTGATCATGTGCCTCTGGAGGCAATAAACAAAGAGCTGAGTAGGCACGAATCAAACAGTCAGCAGGCAATAATCATGGAACTCAGCTGTGAGGAATCATGCTGCTCAGCTGGCAATAATCAAGCAGCTGAGCAGGCAGGAATTACGCAGCACAGCTGGCAATTGTCAAGCAGATGACAGGCAGGAATCGTGCAGCTCAGCTGGCAATTGTCAAGCAGATGAGCAGACAGTAATCACGCAGCTCAGCAGGCCCTGATCACGTGACTGAGCATGCACTGTTCACGTGGCTGATCATACACTGATCACGTGATTGATCATGCACTGATCACTTGGATATCATGCACTGATCACGTGGCTGATCATACACTGTTCACGTGTCTGACCATGCACTGATCACGTGGCTGATCATACACTGCTCACGTAACTGATCATGCACTGATCACGTGGCTATCATGCACTGATCACGTGGCTGATCATGCACTGATCACGTGGCTGATCATGCACTGATCACGTGACTGATCATGCACTGATCACGTGGCAATCATGCACTGATCACGTGGCTGATCATACACTGATCACGTGACTGATCATGCACTGATCACTGGCTATCATGCACTGATCACGTGGCTATCATGCACTGATCACGTGGCTGATCATGCACTGATCACGTGACTGATCATGCACTGATCACGTCTGATCATGCACTGATCACGTGACTGATCATGCACTGATCACGTGGATGATCATGCACTGATCATGTGACTGATCATGCACTGATCACGTGGCTATCATGCACTGATCACGTGGCTGATCATGCACTGATCACGTAGCTACCATGTACTGTCACGTGACTGATCATGCACTGATCACGTAATTGATCATGCACTGATCACGTGGCTGATCATGCACTGATCACGTGACTGATCATGCACTGATCACGTGACTGATCATGCACTGATCACGTGGCTATCATGCACTGATCACGTGGCTGATCATGCACTGATCACGTAGCTATCATGCACTGATCACGTGACTGATCATGCACTGATCACGTGACTGATCATGCACTGATCACGTGGCTGATCATGCACTGATCACGTGACTGATCATGCACTGATCACGTGGCTGATCATGCACTGATCATGGTAGCTATCATGCACTGATCACGTGACTGATCATGCACTGATCACGTGACTGATCATGCACTGATCACGTGGCTATCATGCACTGATCACGTGGCTGATCATGCACTGATCACGTAGCTATCATGCACTGATCACGTGACTGATCATGCACTGATCACGTGGCTGATCATGCACTGATCACGTGACTGATCATGCACTGATCACGTGACTGATCATGCACTGATCACGTGACTGTCATGCACTGATCACGTGGCTATCATGCACTGATCACGTGGCTGATCATGCACTGATCACGTATCTATCATGCACTGATCACGTGGCTGATCATGCACTGATCACGGGACTGATCATGCACTGATCACGGGCTATCATGCACTGTCACATGACTGACATGCACTGATCACGTGGATGATCATGCACTGATCACGTGACTGATCATGCACTGATCACGTGACTGATCATGCACTGATCACGTGGCTGATCATGCACTGATCACGTGACTGATCATGCACTGATCACGTGGCTATCATGCACTGATCACGTGGCTGATCATGCACTGATCACGTAGCTATCATGCACTGATCACGTGACTGATCATGCACTGATCACGTAACTGATCATGCACTGATCACGTGACTGATCATGCACTGATCACGTGACTGATCATGCACTGATCACGTGGCTATCATGCACTGATCACGTGGCTGATCATGCAATGATCACGTAGCTACCATGTACTGGTCACGTGACTGATCATGCACTGATCACGTAATTGATCATGCACTGATCACGTGACTGATCATGCACTGATCACGTGACTGATCATGCACTGATCACGTGACTGATCATGCACTGATCACGTGGCTATCATGCACTGATCACGTGGCTGATCATGCACTGATCACGTGGCTATCATGCACTGATCACGTGACTGATCATGCACTGATCACGTGACTGATCATGCACTGATCACGTGACTGATCATGCACTGATCACGTGGCTGATCATGCACTGATCACGTGACTGATCATGCACTGATCACGTGACTGATCATGCACTGATCACGTGACTGATCATGCACTGATCACGTGGCTATCATGCACTACTCACGTGGCTGATCATGCAATGATCATGTAGCTACCATGTACAGTCACGTGACTGATCATACACCCATCAGGTGACTGATCATGCACTGATCACGTGGCTGATCATGCACTGATCACCTGACTGATCATGCACTGATCACGTGACTGATCATGCACTGATCACATGGCTATCATGAACTGATCACGTGGCTGATCATGCACTGATCACGTGGCTGATCATGCACTGATACCGTGACTGAGCATGGACTGATCACATGACTATCATGTAGTGATCACGTGACTTAATGGCGCTGATCATGTGACTGATCATGCGCTGATCATGTTTGCTATCATACACTGATCATGTGCCTCTGGAGGCAATAAACAAAGAGCTGAGTAGGCACGAATCAAACAGTCAGCAGGCAATAATCATGGAACTCAGGTGTGAGGAATCATGCTGCTCAGCTGGCAATAATCAAGCAGCTGAGCAGGCAGGAATCGTGCAGCTCAGCTGGCAATTGTCAAGCAGATGAGCAGACAGTAATCACGCAGCTCAGCAGGCCCTGATCACGTGACTGAGCATGCACTGTTCACGTGGCTGATCATACACTGATCACGTGATGATCATGCACTGATCACTTGGATATCATGCACTGATCACGTGGCTGATCATACACTGTTCACGTGTCTGACCATGCACTGATCACGTGGCTGATCATACACTGCTCACGTAACTGATCATGCACTGATCACGTGGCTATCATGCACTGATCACGTGGCTGAACATGCACTGTTCACGTGGCTGATCACACACCTGTCACGTGACATATCATGCACTGATCACGTGGCACTCATGCACTGATCACGTGGCTGATCATACTCTGCTCACGTAACTGATCATGCACACATCACGTGGCTATCATGCACTGATCACGTGGCTCGTCATGGAATGATCACGTAGCTACCATATACTGGTCACGTGACTGATCATGCACAGATCACGTAAATGATCATGCACTGTTCACGTGACTGATCATGTACTGATCACGTGACTGATCATGCACTGATCACGTGGCTATCATGCACTGCTCACGTGGCTGATCATGCAACGATCACGTAGCAACCATGTACTGGTCACGTGACTGATCATGCACTGATCACGTGGCTGATCATGCACTGATCACGTGGCTGATCACACTGATCACGTGACTGATCATGCACTGATCACGTGGCTGATCATGCACTGATCACGTGGCTATCATGCACTGATCACGTGGATATCATGCACTGATCACGTGGCTATCATGCACTGATCACGTGGCTGATCATGCACTGATCACGTAGCTATCATGCACTGATCACGTGACTGATCATGCACTGATCACGTAACTGATCATGCACTGATCACGTGGCTGATCATGCACTGATCACGTGGCTGATCATGCACTGATCACGTGACTGATCATGCACTGATCACGTGACTGATCATGCACTGATCACGTGCTGATCATGCACTGATCACGTGGCTATCATGCACTGATCACGTGGCTGATCATGCACTGATCACGTGACTGATCATGCACTGATCACGTGGCTATCATGCACTGATCACGTGACTGATCATGCACTGATCACGTGGCTATCATGCACTGATCACGTGGCTGATCATGCACTGATCACGGGACTGATCATGCACTGATCACGGGCTATCATGCACTGATCACATGACTGATCATGCACTGATCACGTGGATGATCATGCACTGATCACGTGACTGATCATGCACTGATCACGTGACTGATCATGCACTGATCACGTGGCTGATCATGCACTGATCACGTGACTGATCATGCACTGATCACGTGGCTGATCATGCACTGATCACGTGGCTGATCATGCACTGATCACGTGACTGATCATGCACTGATCACGTGGCTATCATGCACTGATCACGTGGCTGATCATGCACTGATCACGTAGCTATCATGCACTGATCACGTGACTGATCATGCACTGATCACGTGATTGATCATGCACTGATCAGTGACTGATCATGCACTGATCACGTGACTGATCATGCACTGATCACGTGACTGATCATGCACTGATCACGTGGCTATCATGCACTGATCACGTGGCTGATCATGCACTGATCACGTAGCTATCATGCACTGATCACGTGACTGATCATGCACTGATCACGTAATTGATCATGCACTGATCACGTGGCTGATCATGCACTGATCACGTGGCTGATCATGCACTGATCACGTGACTGATCATGCACTGATCACGTGACTGATCATGCACTGATCACGTGGCTATCATGCACTGATCACGTGGCTGATCATGCACTGATCACGTGCCTGATCATGCACTGATCACGTGACTGATCATGCACTGATCACGTGACTGATCATGCACTGATCACGTGGCTATCATGCACTGATCACGTGGCTGATCATGCAATGATCACGTAGCTACCATGCACTGGTCACGTGACTGATCATGCACTGATCACGTGACTGATCATGCACTGATCACGTGGCTGATCATGCACTGATCACGTGGCTGATCATGCACTGATCACGTGACTGATCATGCACTGATCACGTGGCTATCATGCACTGATCACGTGGCTGATCATGCACTGATCACGTGGCACTCATGCACTGATCACGTGGCTGATCATGCACTGATCACGTGACTGATCATGCACTGATCACGTG
Source organism: Bos javanicus (assembly GCF_032452875.1). NCBI lineage: Eukaryota > Metazoa > Chordata > Mammalia > Artiodactyla > Bovidae > Bos > Bos javanicus. The sequence continues at coordinate 766,239 of NW_026893610.1, read as the reverse complement.
GCTATCATGCACTGATCACGTGGCTGATCATGCAATGATCACGTAGCTACCATATACTGGTCACGTGACTGATCATGCACTGATCACGTAAATGATCATGCACTGATCACGTGACTGATCATGCACTGATCACGTGACTGATCATGCACTGATCACGTGGCTATCATGCACTGCTCACGTGGCTGATCATGCAATGATCACGTAGCTACCATGTACTGGTCACGTGACTGATCATGCACTGATCACGTAATTGATCATGCACTGATCACGTGACTGATCATGCACTGATCACGTGGCTGATCACACACGATCACGTGACTGATCATGCACTGATCACGTGGCTATCATGCACTGATCACGTGGCTATCATGCACTGATCACGTGGATATCATGCACTGATCACGTGGCTGATCATGCACTGATCACGTGACTGATCATGCACTGATCACGTGGCTATCATGCACTGATCACGTGGCTGATCATGCACTGATCACGTAGCTATCATGCACTGATCACGTGACTGATCATGCACTGATCACGTGACTGATCATGCACTGATCACGTGGCTGATCATGCACTGATCACGTGGCTGATCATGCACTGATCACGTAGCTATCATGCACTGATCACGTGACTGATCATGCACTGATCACGTGACTGATCATGCACTGATCACGTGGCTGATCATGCACTGATCACGTGGCTGATCATGCACTGATCACGTAGCTATCATGCACTGATCACGTGGCTGATCATGCACTGATCACGTGACTGATCATGCACTGATCACGTGGCTATCATGCACTGATCACGTGGCTGATCATGCACTGATCACGTAGCTACCATGCACTGATCACGTGACTGATCATGCACTGATCACGTAATTGATCATGCACTGATCACGTGGCTGATCATGCACTGATCACGTGACTGATCATGCACTGATCACGTGACTGATCATGCACTGATCACGTGGCTATCATGCACTGATCACTGGCTGATCATGCACTGATCACGCAGCTATCATGCACTGATCACGTGACTGATCATGCACTGATCACGTGATTGATCATGCACTGATCACGTGGCTGATCATGCACTGATCACGTGACTGATCATGCACTGATCACGTGGCTATCATGCACTGAACGTGGCTGATCATGCACTGATCACGTGGCTGATCACACACCTGTCACGTGACTATCATGCACTGATCACGTGGCATCATGCACTGATCACGTGGCTGATCATACACTGATCACGTGACTGATCATGCACTGATCACGTGGCTATCATGCACTGATCACGTGGCTGTCATGCAATGATCACGGAGCTACCATATACTGGTCACGTGACTGATCATGCACTGATCACGTAAATGATCATGCACTGATCACGTGGCTGATCATGCACTGATCACGTGGCTGATCATGCACTGATCACGTGACTGATCATGCACTGATCACGTGGCTGATCATGCACTGATCACGTGACTGATCATGCACTGATCACGTGGCTGATCATGCACTGATCACGTGGCTGATCATGCACTGATCACGTGACTGATCATGCACTGATCACGTGACTGATCATGCACTGATCACGTGGCTATCATGCACTGATCACGTGGCTGATCATGCACTGATCACGTGACTGATCATGCACTGATCACGTGACTGATCATGCACTGATCACGTGACTGATCATGCACTGATCACGTGGCTATCATGCACTGATCACGTGGCTATCATGCACTGATCACGTGGCTGATCATGCACTGATCACGTGACTGATCATGCACTGATCACGTGGCTGATCATGCACTGATCACGTGGCTATCATGCACTGATCACGTGGCTGATCATGCAATGATCACGTAGCTACCATGCACTGGTCACGTGACTGATCATGCACTGATCACGTAACTGATCATGCACTGATCACGTGACTGATCATGCACTGATCACGTGACTGATCATGCACTGATCACGTGACTGATCATGCACTGATCACGTGGCTGATCATGCACTGATCACGCAGCTACCATGCACTGATCACGTGACTGATCATGCACTGATCACATGATTGATCATGCACTGATCACGTGGCTTATCATGCACTGATCATGTGACTGATCATGTGCTGATCATGTTTGGTGTCATACACTGATCATGTGCCTCTGGAGGCAATGAACAAAGAGCTGAGTAGGCAGGAATCAGTCAGCAGGCTATAATCATGGAACTCAGCTCTGAGAAATCATGCTGCTCAGCTGGCAATAATCAAGCAGATGAGCAGGCAGGAATTACGCAGCACAGGTGGCAATTGTCAAGCAGATGACAGGCAGGAATCGTGCAGCTCAGCTGGCAATTGTCAAGCAGATGAGCAGACAGTAATCACGCAGCTCAGCAGGCCCTGATCACGTGACTGAGCATGCACTGTTCACGTGGCTGATCACACACTGATCACGTGACTGATCATGCACTGATCACGTGACTGATCATGCACTGATCACGTGGCTATCATGCACTGATCACGTGGCTGATCATGCACTGATCACGGGACTGATCATGCACTGATCACGGGCTATCATGCACTGATCATGACTGATCATGCACTGATCACGTGGCTGATCATGCACTGATCACGTGACTGATCATGCACTGATCACGTGGCTGATCATGCACTGATCACGTGGCTATCATGCACTGATCACGTGGCTTATCATGCACTGATCATGTGACTGATCATGTGCTGATCATGTTTGGTGTCATACACTGATCATGTGCCTCTGGAGGCAATGAACATAGAGCTGAGTAGGCAGGAATCAGTCAGCAGGCTATAATCATGGAACTCAGCTCTGAGAAATCATGCTGCTCAGCTGGCAATAATCAAGTAGATGAGCAGGCAGGAATTACGCAGCACAGGTGGCAATTGTCAAGCAGATGACAGGCAGGAATCGTGCAGCTCAGCTGGCAATTGTCAAGCAGATGAGCAGACAGTAATCACGCAGCTCAGCAGGCCCTGATCACGTGACTGAGCATGCACTGTTCACGTGGCTGATCACACACTGATCACGTGACTGATCATGCACTGATCACGTGACTGATCATGCACTGATCACGTGGCTATCATGCACTGATTTGGCTGATCATGCACTGATCACGGGACTGATCATGCACTGATCACGGGCTATCATGCACTGATCACATGACTGACATGCACTGATCACGTGGCTGATCATGCACTGATCACGTGACTGATCATGCACTGATCACGTGACTGATCATGCACTGATCACGTGGCTGATCATGCACTGATCACGTGGCTATCATGCACTGATCACGTGGCTGATCATGCAATGATCACGTAGCTACCATGCACTGTCACGTGACTGATCATGCACTGATCACGTAATTGATCATGCACTGATCACGTGGCTGATCATGCACTGATCACGTGGCTGATCATGCACTGATCACGTGACTGATCATGCACTGATCACGTGACTGATCATGCACTGATCACGTGGCTATCATGCACTGATCACGTGGCTGATCATGCACTGATCACGTGACTGATCATGCACTGATCACGTGGCTGATCATGCACTGATCACGTGACTGATCATGCACTGATCACGTGGCTGATCATGCACTGATCACGTGGCTGATCATGCATGATCACGCAGCTATCATGCACTGATCACGTGACTGATCATGCACTGATCACGTGACTGATCATGCACTGATCACGTGGCTATCATGCACTGATCACGTGGCTGATCATGCACTGATCACGTAGCTACCATGTACACTGATCACGTGACTGATCATGCACTGATCACGTGACTGATCATGCACTGATCACGTGGCTGATCATGCACTGATCACGTGACTGATCATGCACTGATCACGTGGCTATCATGCACTGATCACGTGGCTGATCATGCACTGATCACGTAGCTACCATGTACTGGTCACGTGACTGATCATGCACTGATCACGTGACTGATCATGCACTGATCACGTGGCTATCATGCACTGATCACGTGGCTGATCATGCACTGATCACGTGCCTGATCATGCACTGATCACGTGACTGATCATGCACTGATCACGTGGCAATCATGCACTGATCACGTGGCTGATCATGCACTGATCACGTGGCTATCATGCACTGATCACGTGGCTATCATGCACTGATCACGTGGCTGATCATGCACTGATACCGTGACTGAGCATGGACTGATCACATGACTATCATGTAGTGATCACGTGACTTAATGGCGCTGATCATGTGACTGATCATGCGCTGATCATGTTTGCTATCATACACTGATCATGTGCCTCTGGAGGCAATAAACAAAGAGCTGAGTAGGCATGAATCAAACAGTCAGCAGGCAATAATCATGGAACTCAGGTGTGAGGAATCATGCTGCTCAGCTGGCAATAATCAAGCAGCTGAGCAGGCAGGAATTACACAGCACAGCTGGCAATTGTCAAGCAGATGACAGGCAGGAATCATGCAGCTCAGCTGGCAATTGTCAAGCAGATGAGCAGACAGTAATCACGCAGCTCAGCAGGCCCTGATCACGTGACTGAGCATGCACTGTTCACGTGGCTGATCATACACTGATCACGTGACTGATCATGCACTGATCACTTGGATATCATGCACTGATCACGTGGCTGATCATGCACTGATCACGTGGCTGATCATGCACTGATCACGTGGCTGATCATGCACTGATCACGTAGCTATCATGCACTGATCACGTGACTGATCATGCACTGATCACGTGACTGATCATGCACTGATCACGTGGCTGATCATGCACTGATCACGTGACTGATCATGCACTGATCACGTGTGATCATGCACTGATCACGTGGCTATCATGCACTGCTCACGTGGCTGATCATGCACTGATCACGCAGCTACCATGTACTGGTCACATGACTGATCATGCACTGATCACGTAATTGATCATGCACTGATCACGTGGCTTATCATGCACTGATCATGTGACTGATCATGTGCTGATCATGTTTGGTGTCATACACTGATCATGTGCATCTGGAGGCAATGAACAAAGAGCTGAGTAGGCAGGAATCAGTCAGCAGGCTATAATCATGGAACTCAGCTCTGAGAAATCATGCTGCTCAGCTGGCAATAATCAAGTAGATGAGCAGGCAGGAATTATGCAGCACAGGTGGCAATTGTCAAGGAGATGACAGGCAGGAATCGTGCAGCTCAGCTGGCAATTGTCAAGCAGATGAGCAGACAGTAATCACGCAGCTCAGCAGGCCCTGATCACGTGACTGAGCATGCACTGTTCACGTGGCTGATCACACACTGATCACGTGACTGATCATGCACTGATCACGTGGCTATCATGCACTGATCACGTGATTGATCATGCACTGATCACGTAATTGCATGCACTGATCACGTGGCTATCATGCACTGATCACGTGGCTGATCATGCACTGATCACGTGACTGATCATGCACTGATCACGTGGCTATCATGCACTGATCACGTGGCTGATCATGCACTGATCACGGGACTGATCATGCACTGATCACGGGCTATCATGCACTGACTACATGACTGATCATGCACTGATCACGTGGATGATCATGCACTGATCACGTGACTGATCATGCACTGATCACGTGACTGATCATGCACTGATCACGTGGCTGATCATGCACTGATCACGTGGCTGATCATGCACTGATCACGTGGCTGATCATGCACTGATCACGTGACTGATCATGCACTGATCACGTGACTGATCATGCACTGATCACGTGGCTATCATGCACTGATCACGTGGCTGATCATGCACTGATCACGTGACTGATCATGCACTGATCACGGCGATATCATGCACTGACACATGACTGATCATGCACTGATCACGTGGATGATCATGCACTGATCACGTGACTGATCATGCACTGATCACGTGGATGATCATGCACTGATCACGTGGCTATCATGCACTGATCACGTGGCTGATCATGCACTGATCACGTAGCTATCATGCACTGATCACGTGACTGATCATGCACTGATCACGTGACTGATCATGCACTGATCACGTGGCTGATCATGCACTGATCACGTGGCTGATCATGCACTGATCACGTGGCTATCATGCACTGATCACGTGGCTGATCATGCACTGATCACGTGCTGATCATGCACTGATCACGTGGCTGATCATGCACTGATCACGTGACTGATCATGCACTGATCACGTGACTGATCATGCACTGATCACGTGGCTATCATGCACTGATCACGTGGCTGATCATGCACTGATCACGTAGCTATCATGCACTGATCACGTGACTGATCATGCACTGATCACGTGACTGATCATGCACTGATCACGTGGCTGATCATGCACTGATCACGTGGCTGATCATGCACTGATCACGTGACTGATCATGCACTGATCACGTGACTGATCATGCACTGATCACGTGGCTATCATGCACTGATCACGTGGCTGATCATGCACTGATCACGTGACTGATCATGCACTGATCACGTGGCTATCATGCACTGATCACGTGGCTATCATGCACTGATCACGTGGCTGATCATGCACTGATCACGTAGCTATCATGCACTGATCACGTGACTGATCATGCACTGATCACGTGGCTGATCATGCACTGATCACGTGACTGATCATGCACTGATCACGTGACTGATCATGCACTGATCACGTGGATATCATGCACTGATCACGTGGCTGATCACACTGATCACGTGTCTGATCATGCACTGATCACGTGGCTGATCATGCACTGATCACGTAACTGATCATGCACTGATCACGTGGCTATCATGCACTGATCACGTGGCTGATCATCACATCACGTGTGCTGCTGATCACACACTGTCACGTGACTGATCATGCACTGATCACGTGGCATCATGCACTGATCACGTGGCTGATCATGCACTGATCACGTGACTGATCATGCACTGATCACGTGGCTATCATGCACTGCTCACGTGGCTGATCATGCAATGATCACGCAGCTACCATGTACTGTCACGTGACTGATCATGCACTGATCACGTAATTGATCATGCACTGATCACGTGACTGATCATGCACTGATCACGTGGCTGATCATGCACTGATCACGTGGCTATCATGCACTGATCACGTGGCTGATCATGCACTGATCACGGACTGATCATGCACTGATCACGGCGATATCATGCACTGACACATGACTGATCATGCACTGATCACGTGGATGATCATGCACTGATCACGTGACTGATCATGCACTGATCACGTGGCTGATCATGCACTGATCACGTGGCTATCATGCACTGATCACGTGGCTGATCATGCACTGATCACGTAGCTATCATGCACTGATCACGTGACTGATCATGCACTGATCACGTGACTGATCATGCACTGATCACGTGGCTGATCATGCACTGATCACGTGACTGATCATGCACTGATCACGTGGCTATCATGCACTGATCACGTGGCTGATCATGCACTGATCACGTGGCTGATCATGCACTGATCACGTGGCTGATCATGCACTGATCACGTGACTGATCATGCACTGATCACGTGGCTATCATGCACTGATCACGTGGCTGATCATGCACTGATCACGTGGCTGATCACACCACTGTCACGTGACTGATCATGCACTGATCACGTGGCATCATGCACTGATCACGTGGCTGATCATGCACTGATCACGTGACTGATCATGCACTGATCACGTGGCTATCATGCACTGATCACGTGGCTGATCATGCACTGATCACGCAGGTATCATGCACTGATCACGTGACTGATCATGCACTGATCACGTGGCTGATCATGCACTGATCACGTGACTGATCATGCACTGATCACGTGGCTGATCATGCACTGATCACGTGACTATCATGCACTGATCACGTGGCTGATCATGCATTGATCATGTGACTGATCATGTGCTGATCATGTTTGGTGTCATACACTGATCATGTGCCTCTGGAGGCAATGAACAAAGAGCTGAGTAGGCAGGAATCAGTCAGCAGGCAATAATCATGGAACTCAGCTCTGAGAAATCATGCTGCTCAGCTGGCAATAATCAAGCAGATGAGCAGGCAGGAATTACGCAGCACAGCTGGCAATTGTCAAGCAGATGACAGGCAGGAATCGTGCAGCTCAGCTGGCAATTGTCAAGCAGATGAGCAGACAGTAATCACGCAGCTCAGCAGGCCCTGATCACGTGACTGAGCATGCACTGTTCACGTGGCTGATCACACACTGATCACGTGACTGATCATGCACTGATCACGTGACTGATCATGCACTGATCACGTGGCTATCATGCACTGATCACGTGGCTGATCATGCACTGATCACGGGACTGATCATGCACTGATCACGGGCTATCATGCACTGATACATGACTGACATGCACTGATCACGTGGATGATCATGCACTGATCACGTGGCTGATCATGCACTGATCACGTGGCTATCATGCACTGATCACGTGGCTGATCATGCACTGATCACGTAGCTACCATGCACTGATCACGTGACTGATCATGCACTGATCACGTAACTGATCATGCACTGATCACGTGGCTGATCATGCACTGATCACGTGACTGATCATGCACTGATCACGTGGCTATCATGCACTGATCACGTGGCTGATCATGCACTGATCACGTGACTGATCATGCACTGATCACGTGGCTGATCATGCACTGATCACGTGACTGATCATGCACTGATCACGTGGCTGATCATGCACTGATCACGTGGCTATCATGCACTGATCACGTGGCTGATCATGCACTGATCACGTGACTGATCATGCACTGATCACGGCTATCATGCACTGATCACGTGACTGATCATGCACTGATCACGTGGCTGATCATGCACTGATCACGTGACTGATCATGCACTGATCACGTGACTGATCATGCACTGATCACGTGACTGATCATGCACTGATCAGTGGCAATCATGCACTGATCACGTGGCTGATCATGCACTGATCACGTGACTGATCATGCACTGATCACTGGCTATCATGCACTGATCACGTGGCTATCATGCACTGATCACGTGGCTGATCATGCACTGATCACGTGACTGATCATGCACTGATCACGTCTGATCATGCACTGATCACGTGACTGCATCATGCACTGATCACGTGGATGATCATACACTGATCATGTGACTGATCATGCACTGATCACGTGGCTATCATGCACTGATCACGTGGCTGATCATGCACTGATCACGTAGCTATCATGCACTGATCACGTGACTGATCATGCACTGATCACGTAATTGATCATGCACTGATCACGTGACTTATCATGCACTGATCACGTGACTGATCATGCACTGATCACGTGACTGATCATGCACTGATCACGTTGCTATCATGCACTGATCACGTGGCTGATCATGCACTGATCACGTAGCTATCATGCACTGATCACGTGACTGATCATGCACTGATCACGTGGCTGATCATGCACTGATCACGTAGCTATCATGCACTGATCACGTGACTGATCATGCACTGATCACGTGACTGATCATGCACTGATCACGTGGCTGATCATGCACTGATCACGTGGCTGATCATGCACTGATCACGTGACTGATCATGCACTGATCACGTGGCTATCATGCACTGATCACGTGGCTGATCATGCACTGATCACGTGGCTGATCATGCACTGATCACGTAGCTATCATGCACTGATCACGTGACTGATCATGCACTGATCACGTAATTGATCATGCACTGATCACGTGGCTGATCATGCACTGATCACGTGGCTGATCACACATGATCACGTGACTGATCATGCACTGATCACGTGGCTGATCATGCACTGATCACGTGGCTATCATGCACTGATCACGTGGCTATCATGCACTGATCACGTGGCTGATCATGCAATGATCACGTAGCTACCATGTACTGATCACGTGACTGATCATGCACTGATCACGTAATTGATCATGCACTGATCACGTGGCTCATCATGCACTGATCACGTGGCTGATCACACGATCACGTGACTGATCATGCACTGATCACGTGACTGATCATGCACTGATCACGTGGCTATCATGCACTGATCACGTGGATATCATGCACTGATCACGTGGCTGATCACACACGATCACGTGACTGATCATGCACTGATCACGTGGCTATCATGCACTGATCACGTGGCTATCATGCACTGATCACGTGGCTGATCATGCACTGATCACGTAGCTACCATGCACTGGTCACGTGACTGATCATGCACTGATCACGTAATTGATCATGCACTGATCACGTGACTGATCATGCACTGATCACGTGACTGATCATGCACTGATCACGTGACTGATCATGCACTGATCACGTGGCTATCATGCACTGCTCACGTGGCTGATCATGCAATGATCACGCAGCTACCATGTACTGATCACATGACTGATCATGCACTGATCACATAATTGATCATGCACTGATCACCTGGCTTATCATGCATTGATCATGTGACTGATCATGTGCTGATCATGTTTGGTGTCACACACTGATCATGTGCCTCTGGAGGCAATGAACATAGAGCTGAGTAGGCAGGAATCAGTCAGCAGGCTATAATCATGGAACTCAGCTCTGAGAAATCATGCTGCTCAGCTGGCAATAATCAAGTAGATGAGCAGGCAGGAATTACGCAGCACAGGTGGCAATTGTCAAGCAGATGACAGGCAGGAATCGTGCAGCTCAGCTGGCAATTGTCAAGCAGATGAGCAGACAGTAATCACGCAGCTCAGCAGGCCCTGATCACGTGACTGAGCATGCACTGTTCACGTGGCTGATCACACACTGATCACGTGACTGATCATGCACTGATCACGTGACTGATCATGCACTGATCACGTGGCTATCATGCACTGATCACGTGGCTGATCATACACTGATCACGGGACTGATCATGCACTGATCACGGGCTATCATGCACTGACTACATGACTCCACATGCACTGATCACGTGGATGATCATGCACTGATCACGTGACTGATCATGCACTGATCACGTGGCTGATCATGCACTGATCACGTGGCTATCATGCACTGATCACGTGGCTGATCATGCAATGATCACGTAGCTACCATGTACTGGTCACGTGACTGATCATGCACTGATCACGTAATTGATCATGCACTGATCACGTGGCTGATCATGCACTGATCACGTGACTGATCATGCACTGATCACGTGGCTATCATGCACTGATCACGTGGCTGATCATGCACTGATCACGTGGCTGATCATGCACTGATCACGTGGCTGATCATGCACTGATCACGTGACTGATCATGCACTGATCACGTGGCTATCATGCACTGATCACGTGGCTGATCATGCACTGATCACGTGGCTGATCACACCACTGATCACGTGACTGATCATGCACTGATCACGTGGCATCATGCACTGATCACGTGGCTGATCATGCACTGATCACGTGACTGATCATGCACTGATCACGTGGCTATCATGCACTGATCACGTGGCTGATCATGCACTGATCACGCAGGTACCATGCACTGATCACGTGACTGATCATGCACTGATCACGTGGCTGATCATGCACTGATCACGTGACTGATCATGCACTGATCACGTGGCTGATCATGCACTGATCACGTGGCTGATCATGCACTGATCACGTGGCTGATCATGCACTGATCATGTGACTGATCATGTGCTGATCATGTTTGGTGTCATACACTGATCATGTGCCTCTGGAGGCAATGAACAAAGAGCTGAGTAGGCAGGAATCAGTCAGCAGGCTATAATCATGGAACTCAGCTCTGAGAAATCATGCTGCTCAGCTGGCAATAATCAAGCAGATGAGCAGGCAGGAATTACGCAGCACAGGTGGCAATTGTCAAGCAGATGACAGGCAGGAATCGTGCAGCTCAGCTGGCAATTGTCAAGCAGATGAGCAGACAGTAATCACGCAGCTCAGCAGGCCCTGATCACGTGACTGAGCATGCACTGTTCACGTGGCTGATCACACACTGATCACGTGACTGATCATGCACTGATCACGTGACTGATCATGCACTGATCACGTGGCTATCATGCACTGATCACGTGGCTGATCATGCACTGATCACGGGACTGATCATGCACTGATCACGGCGCTATCATGCACTGACTACATGACTGACATGCACTGATCACGTGGATGATCATGCACTGATCACGTGGCTGATCATGCACTGATCACGTGGCTATCATGCACTGATCACGTGGCTGATCATGCAATGATCACGTAGCTACCATGTACTGGTCACGTGACTGATCATGCACTGATCACGTAACTGATCATGCACTGATCACGTGGCTGATCATGCACTGATCACGTGACTGATCATGCACTGATCACGTGGCTATCATGCACTGATCACGTGGCTGATCATGCACTGATCACGTGCTGATCATGCACTGATCACGTGGCTGATCATGCACTGATCACGTGACTGATCATGCACTGATCACGTGCTGATCATGCACTGATCACGTGGCTATCATGCACTGATCACGTGGCTGATCATGCACTGATCACGGGACTGATCATGCACTGATCACGGCTATCATGCACTGATCACGTGACTGATCATGCACTGATCACGTGGCTGATCATGCACTGATCACGTGACTGATCATGCACTGATCACGTGACTGATCATGCACTGATCACGTGACTGATCATGCACTGATCAGTGGCAATCATGCACTGATCACGTGGCTGATCATGCACTGATCACGTGACTGATCATGCACTGATCACTGGCTATCATGCACTGATCACGTGGCTATCATGCACTGATCACGTGGCTGATCATGCACTGATCACGTGACTGATCATGCACTGATCACGTCTGATCATGCACTGATCACGTGACTGCACATGCACTGATCACGTGGATGATCATACACTGATCATGTGACTGATCATGCACTGATCACGTGGCTATCATGCACTGATCACGTGGCTGATCATGCACTGATCACGTATCATGCACTGATCACGTGACTGATCATGCACTGATCACGTAATTGATCATGCACTGATCACGTGACTGATCATGCACTGATCACGTGACTGATCATGCACTGATCACGTGACTGATCATGCACTGATCACGTGCTATCATGCACTGATCACGTGGCTGATCATGCACTGATCACGTAGCTATCATGCACTGATCACGTGACTGATCATGCACTGATCACGTGGCTGATCATGCACTGATCACGTAGCTATCATGCACTGATCACGTGACTGATCATGCACTGATCACGTAATTGATCATGCACTGATCACGTGGCTGATCATGCACTGATCACGTGGCTGATCATGCACTGATCACGTGACTGATCATGCACTGATCACGTGGCTATCATGCACTGATCACGTGGCTGATCATGCACTGATCACGTGGCTGATCATGCACTGATCACGTAGCTATCATGCACTGATCACGTGACTGATCATGCACTGATCACGTAATTGATCATGCACTGATCACGTGGCTCATCATGCACTGATCACGTGGCTGATCACACATGATCACGTGACTGATCATGCACTGATCACGTGGCTGATCATGCACTGATCACGTGGCTATCATGCACTGATCACGTGGCTATCATGCACTGATCACGTGGCTGATCATGCAATGATCACGTAGCTACCATGTACTGATCACGTGACTGATCATGCACTGATCACGTAATTGATCATGCACTGATCACGTGGCTCATCATGCACTGATCACGTGGCTGATCACACACGATCACGTGACTGATCATGCACTGATCACGTGACTAATCATGCACTGATCACGTGGCTATCATGCACTGATCACGTGGATATCATGCACTGATCACGTGGCTGATCACACACGATCACGTGACTGATCATGCACTGATCACGTGGCTATCATGCACTGATCACGTGGCTATCATGCACTGATCACGTGGCTGATCATGCACTGATCACGTAGCTACCATGCACTGGTCACGTGACTGATCATGCACTGATCACGTAACTGATCATGCACTGATCACGTGACTGATCATGCACTGATCACGTGACTGATCATGCACTGATCACGTGACTGATCATGCACTGATCACGTGGCTATCATGCACTGATCACGTGGCTGATCATGCACTGATCACGCAGCTACCATGTACTGATCACATGACTGATCATGCACTGATCACATAATTGATCATGCACTGATCACCTGGCTTATCATGCATTGATCATGTGACTGATCATGTGCTGATCATGTTTGGTGTCATACACTGATCATGTGCCTCTGGAGGCAATGAACAAAGAGCTGAGTAGGCAGGAATCAGTCAGCAGGCTATAATCATGGAACTCAGCTCTGAGAAATCATGCTGCTCAGCTGGCAATAATCAAGCAGATGAGCAGGCAGGAATTACGCAGCACAGCTGGCAATTGTCAAGCAGATGACAGGCAGGAATCGTGCAGCTCAGCTGGCAATTGTCAAGCAGATGAGCAGACAGTAATCACGCAGCTCAGCAGGCCCTGATCACGTGACTGAGCATGCACTGTTCACGTGGCTGATCATACACTGATCACGTGACTGATCATGCACTGATCACGTGACTGATCATGCACTGATCACGGACTGATCATGCACTGATCACGTGGCTGATCATGCACTGATCACGTGGCTATCATGCACTGATCACGTGGCTGATCATGCACTGATCACGTGGCTATCATGCACTGATCACGTGACTGATCATGCACTGATCACGTGGCTGATCATGCACTGATCACGTGGCTGATCATGCACTGATCACGTGGCTGATCATGCACTGATCACGTGACTGATCATGCACTGATCACGTGACTGATCATGCACTGATCACGTGGCTATCATGCACTGCTCACGTGGCTGATCATGCAATGATCACGTAGCAATCATGTACTGGTCACGTGACTGATCATGCACTGATCACGTAATTGATCATGCACTGATCACGTGACTGATCATGCACTGATCACGTGGCTGATCATGCACTGATCACGTGACTGATCATGCACTGATCACGTGGCTATCATGCACTGATCACGTGGCTATCATGCACTGATCACGTGGATATCATGCACTGATCACGTGGCTGATCACACACGATCACGTGACTGATCATGCACTGATCACGTGGCTATCATGCACTGATCACGTGGCTGATCATGCACTGATCACGTAGCTACATGCACTGATCACGTGACTGATCATGCACTGATCACGTAATTGATCATGCACTGATCACGTGGCTGATCATGCACTGATCACGTGGCTGATCATGCACTGATCACGTGACTGATCATGCACTGATCACGTGGCTATCATGCACTGATCACGTGGCTGATCATGCACTGATCACGTGCCTGATCATGCACTGATCACGTGGCTGATCATGCACTGATCACGTGACTGATCATGCACTGATCACGTGTCTGATCATGCACTGATCACGTGGCTATCATGCACTGATCACGTGGCTGATCATGCACTGATCACGTGACTGATCATGCACTGATCACGTAGCTATCATGCACTGATCACGTGGCTGATCATGCACTGATCACGGGACTGATCATGCACTGATCACGGCGCTATCATGCACTGATCACATGACTGATCATGCACTGATCACGTGGATGATCATGCACTGATCACGTGACTGATCATGCACTGATCACGTGACTGATCATGCACTGATCACGTGACTGATCATGCACTGATCAGTGGCAATCATGCACTGATCACGTGGCTGATCATACACTGATCACGTGACTGATCATGCACTGATCACTGGCTATCATGCACTGATCACGTGGCTATCATGCACTGATCACGTGGCTGATCATGCACTGATCACGTGACTGATCATGCACTGATCACGTCTGATCATGCACTGATCACGTGACTGATCATGCACTGATCACGTGGATGATCATACACTGATCATGTGACTGATCATGCACTGATCACGTGGCTATCATGCACTGATCACGTGGCTGATCATGCACTGATCACGTAGCTACCATGTACTGATCACGTGACTGATCATGCACTGATCACGTAATTGATCATGCACTGATCACGTGACTGATCATGCACTGATCACGTGACTGATCATGCACTGATCACGTGACTGATCATGCACTGATCACGTGGCTATCATGCACTGATCACGTGGCTGATCATGCACTGATCACGTAGCTATCATGTACTGATCACGTGACTGATCATGCACTGATCACGTGGCTGATCATGCACTGATCACGGCTATCATGCACTGATCACGTGACTGATCATGCACTGATCACGTGATTGATCATGCACTGATCACGTGGCTCATCATGCACTGATCACGTGGCTGATCACACATGATCACGTGACTGATCATGCACTGATCACGTGGCTGATCATGCACTGATCACGTGGCTGATCATGCACTGATCACGTGGCTATCATGCACTGATCACGTGGCTGATCATGCAATGATCACGTAGCTACCATGTACTGGTCACGTGACTGATCATGCACTGATCACGTAATTGATCATGCACTGATCACGTGGCTCATCATGCACTGATCACGTGGCTGATCACACACGATCACGTGACTGATCATGCACTGATCACGTGACTGATCATGCACTGATCACGTGGCTATCATGCACTGATCACGTGGATATCATGCACTGATCACGTGGCTGATCACACACGATCACGTGACTGATCATGCACTGATCACGTGGCTATCATGCACTGATCACGTAGCTATCATGCACTGATCACGTGGCTGATCATGCAATGATCACGTAGCTACCATGCACTGGTCACGTGACTGATCATGCACTGATCACGTAATGATCATGCACTGATCACGTGACTGATCATGCACTGTCACGTGACTGATCATGCACTGATCACGTGACTGATCATGCACTGATCACGTGGCTATCATGCACTGATCACGTGGCTGATCATGCACTGATCACGCAGGTACCATGTACTGGTCTCATGACTGATCATGCACTGATCACATAATTGATCATGCACTGATCACGTGGCTTATCATGCATTGATCATGTGACTGATCATGTGCTGATCATGTTTGGTGTCATACACTGATCATGTGCCTCTGGAGGCAATGAACAAAGAGCTGAGTAGGCAGGAATCAGTCAGCAGGCAATAATCATGGAACTCAGCTGTGAGAAATCATGCTGCTCAGCTGGCAATAATCAAGCAGATGAGCAGGCAGGAATTACGCAGCACAGCTGGCAATTGTCAAGCAGATGACAGGCAGGAATCGTGCAGCTCAGCTGGCAATTGTCAAGCAGATGAGCAGACAGTAATCACGCAGCTCAGCAGGCCCTGATCACGTGACTGAGCATGCACTGTTCACGTGGCTGATCACACACTGATCACGTGACTGATCATGCACTGATCACGTGACTGATCATGCACTGATCACGTAGCTATCATGCACTGATCACGTGGCTGATCATACACTGATCACGGGACTGATCATGCACTGATCACGTGGCTATCATGCATTGACTACATGACTGACATGCACTGATCACGTGGCTGATCATGCACTGATCACGTGACTGATCATGCACTGATCACGTGACTGATCATGCACTGATCACGTGGCTGATCATGCACTGATCACGTGGCTATCATGCACTGATCACGTGGCTGATCATGCAATGATCACGTAGCTACCATGTACTGTCACGTGACTGATCATGCACTGATCACGTGACTGATCATGCACTGATCACGTGACTGATCATGCACTGATCACGTGGCTGATCATGCACTGATCACGTGGCTATCATGCACTGATCACGTGGCTGATCATGCAATGATCACGTAGCTACCATGTACTGGTCACGTGACTGATCATGCACTGATCACGTAATTGATCATGCACTGATCACGTGGCTGATCATGCACTGATCACGTGGCTGATCATGCACTGATCACGTGACTGATCATGCACTGATCACGTGACTGATCATGCACTGATCACGTGGCTATCATGCACTGATCACGTGGCTGATCATGCACTGATCACGTAGCAATCATGTACTGATCACGTGACTGATCATGCACTGATCACGTAATTGATCATGCACTGATCACGTGACTGATCATGCACTGATCACGTGGCTGATCATGCACTGATCACGTGACTGATCATGCACTGATCACGTGGCTATCATGCACTGATCACGTGGCTGATCATGCACTGATCACGTGGATATCATGCACTGATCACGTGGCTGATCACACACTGATCACGTGACTGATCATGCACTGATCACGTGGCTATCATGCACTGATCACGTGGCTGATCATGCACTGATCACGTAGCTACCATGTACTGATCACGTGACTGATCATGCACTGATCACGTAATTGATCATGCACTGATCACGTGGCTGATCATGCACTGATCACGTGGCTGATCATGCACTGATCACGTGACTGATCATGCACTGATCACGTGGCTATCATGCACTGATCACGTGGCTGATCATGCACTGATCACGTGACTGATCATGCACTGATCACGTGGCTATCATGCACTGATCACGTGGCTGATCATGCACTGATCACGTGACTGATCATGCACTGATCACGTGGCTATCCTGCTCTGATCACGTGGCTGATCATGCACTGATCACGGGACTGATCATGCACTGAATACGGTGCTATCATTCATTGATTACATGACTCAACATGCACTGATCACCTGGATGATCATGCACTGATCACGTGACTGATCATGCACTGATCACGTGACTGATCATGCACTGATCACGTGACTGATCATGCACTGATGAGTGGCAATCATGCACTGATCACGTGGCTGATCATGCACTGATCACGTGACTGATCATGCACTGATCATCTGGCTATCATGCACTGATCACGTGGCTATCATGCACTGATCACGTGGCTGATCATGCACTGATCACGTGACTGATCATGCACTGATCACGTCTGATCATGCACTGATCACGTGACTGATCATGCACTGATCACGTGGATGATCATACACTGATCACGTGACTGATCATGCACTGATCACGTGGCTATCATGCACTGATCACGTGGCTGATCATGCAATGATCACGTAGCTACCATGCACTGGTCACGTGACTGATCATGCACTGATCACGTAATTGATCATGCACTGATCACGTGACTGATCATGCACTGATCACGTGACTGATCATGCACTGATCACGTGACTGATCATGCACTGATCACGTGGCTATCATGCACTGATCACGTGGCTGATCATGCACTGATCACGTAGCTATCATGCACTGATCACGTGACTGATCATGCACTGATCACGTGGCTGATCATGCACTGATCACGTGGCTATCATGCACTGATCACGTGACTGATCATGCACTGATCACGTGATTGATCATGCACTGATCACGTGGCTGATCATGCACTGATCACGTGGCTGATCACACATGATCACGTGACTGATCATGCACTGATCACGTGGCTATCATGCACTGATCACGTGGCTATCATGCACTGATCACGTGGCTATCATGCACTGATCACGTGGCTGATCATGCACTGATCACGTAGCTACCATGTACTGATCACGTGACTGATCATGCACTGATCACGTAATTGATCATGCACTGATCACGTGGCTCATCATGCACTGATCACGTGGCTGATCACACACGATCACGTGACTGATCATGCACTGATCACGTGACTGATCATGCACTGATCACGTGGCTATCATGCACTGATCACGTGGATATCATGCACTGATCACGTGGCTGATCACACACGATCACGTGACTGATCATGCACTGATCACGTGGCTATCATGCACTGATCACGTGGCTATCATGCACTGATCACGTGGCTGATCATGCAATGATCACGTAGCTACCATGCACTGGTCACGTGACTGATCATGCACTGATCAGGTAACTGATCATGCACTGATCACGTGACTGATCATGCACTGATCACGTGACTGATCATGCACTGATCACGTGACTGATCATGCACTGATCACGTGGCTATCATGCACTGATCACGTGGCTGATCATGCACTGATCACGCAGGTACCATGTACTGATCACATGACTGATCATGCACTGATCACATGACTGATCATGCACTGATCACGTGGCTTATCATGCATTGATCATGTGACTGATCATGTGCTGATCATGTTTGGTGTCATACACTGATCATGTGCCTCTGGAGGCAATGAACAAAGAGCTGAGTAGGCAGGAATCAGTCAGCAGGCAATAATCATGGAACTCAGCTGTGAGAAATCATGCTGCTCAGCTGGCAATAATCAAGCAGATGAGCAGGCAGGAATTACGCAGCACAGCTGGCAATTGTCAAGCAGATGACAGGCAGGAATCGTGCAGCTCAGCTGGCAATTGTCAAGCAGATGAGCAGACAGTAATCACGCAGCTCAGCAGGCCCTGATCACGTGACTGAGCATGCACTGTTCACGTGGCTGATCACACACTGATCACGTGACTGATCATGCACTGATCACGTGACTGATCATGCACTGATCACGTGGCTATCATGCACTGATCACGTGGCTGATCATACACTGATCACGGGACTGATCATGCACTGATCACGTGGCTATCATGCATTGACTACATGACTCACATGCACTGATCACGTGGCTGATCATGCACTGATCACGTGACTGATCATGCACTGATCACTGGCTATCATGCACTGATCACGTGGCTATCATGCACTGATCACGTGGCTGATCATGCACTGATCACGTGACTGATCATGCACTGATCACGTCTGATCATGCACTGATCACGTGACTGATCATGCACTGATCACGTGGATGATCATGCACTGATCACGTGACTGATCATGCACTGATCACGTGGCTATCATGCACTGATCACGTGGCTGATCATGCAATGATCACGTAGCTACCATGTACTGGTCACGTGACTGATCATGCACTGATCACGTAATTGATCATGCACTGATCACGTGACTGATCATGCACTGATCACGTGACTGATCATGCACTGATCACGTGACTGATCATGCACTGATCACGTGGCTATCATGCACTGATCACGTGGCTGATCATGCACTGATCACGTAGCTATCATGTACTGATCACGTGACTGATCATGCACTGATCACGTGGCTGATCATGCACTGATCACGTGGCTATCATGCACTGATCACGTGACTGATCATGCACTGATCACGATTGATCATGCACTGATCACGTGGCTGATCATGCACTGATCACGTGGCTGATCATGCACTGATCACGTGACTGATCATGCACTGATCACGTGACTGATCATGCACTGATCACGTGGCGATCATGCACTGATCACGTGGCTGATCATGCACTGATCACGTGCCTGATCATGCACTGATCACGTGGCTGATCATGCACTGATCACGTGACTGATCATGCACTGATCACGTGACTGATCATGCACTGATCACGTGGCTATCATGCACTGATCACGTGGCTGATCATGCACTGATCACGGGACTGATCATGCACTGATCACGGGCTATCATGCACTGATCACGTGACTGATCATGCACTGATCACGTGGCTGATCACACACTGATCACGTGACTGATCATGCACTGATCATGTGACTGATCATGCACTGATCACGGCTATCATGCACTGATCACGTGGCTGATCATGCACTGATCACGGGACTGATCATGCACTGATCACGGGCTATCATGCATTGACTACATGACTCACATGCACTGATCACGTGGATGATCATGCACTGATCACGTGACTGATCATGCACTGATCACGTGACTGATCATGCACTGATCACGTGGCTGATCATGCACTGATCACGTGGCTATCATGCACTGATCACGTGGCTGATCATGCACTGATCACGTAGCTACCATGCACTGATCACGTGACTGATCATGCACTGATCACGTGACTGATCATGCACTGATCACGTGACTGATCATGCACTGATCACGTGGCTGATCATGCACTGATCACGTGGCTATCATGCACTGATCACGTGGCTGATCATGCAATGATCACGTAGCTATCATGCACTGGTCACGTGACTGATCATGCACTGATCACGTAATTGATCATGCACTGATCACGTGGCTGATCATGCACTGATCACGTGGCTGATCATGCACTGATCACGTGACTGATCATGCACTGATCACGTGACTGATCATGCACTGATCACGTGGCTATCATGCACTGATCACGTGGCTGATCATGCAATGATCACGTAGCAATCATGTACTGGTCACGTGACTGATCATGCACTGATCACGTAATTGATCATGCACTGATCACGTGACTCATCATGCACTGATCACGTGGCTGATCACACACGATCACGTGACTGATCATGCACTGATCACGTGGCTATCATGCACTGATCACGTGGCTATCATGCACTGATCACGTGGATATCATGCACTGATCACGTGGCTGATCACACACGATCACGTGACTGATCATGCACTGATCACGTGGCTATCATGCACTGATCACGTGGCTGATCATGCACTGATCACGTAGCTACCATGCACTGATCACGTGACTGATCATGCACTGATCACGTAACTGATCATGCACTGATCACGTGGCTGATCATGCACTGATCACGTGGCTGATCATGCACTGATCACGTGACTGATCATGCACTGATCACGTGGCTATCATGCACTGATCACGTGGCTGATCATGCACTGATCACGTGACTGATCATGCACTGATCACGTGGCTATCATGCACTGATCACGTGGCTGATCATGCACTGATCACGTGACTGATCATGCACTGATCACGTGGCTATCATGCACTGATCACGTGGCTGATCATGCACTGATCACGGGACTGATCATGCACTGATCACGGGCTATCATGCACTGATCACATGACTGATCATGCACTGATCACGTGGATGATCATGCACTGATCACGTGACTGATCATGCACTGATCACGTGACTGATCATGCACTGATCACGTGACTGATCATGCACTGATCAGTGGCAATCATGCACTGATCACGTGGCTGATCATGCACTGATCACGTGACTGATCATGCACTGATCACTGGCTATCATGCACTGATCACGTGGCTATCATGCACTGATCACGTGGCTGATCATGCACTGATCACGTGACTGATCATGCACTGATCACGTCTGATCATGCACTGATCACGTGACTGATCATGCACTGATCACGTGGATGATCATGCACTGATCACGTGACTGATCATGCACTGATCACGTGGCTATCATGCACTGATCACGTGGCTGATCATGCAATGATCACGTAGCTACCATGCACTGATCACGTGACTGATCATGCACTGATCACGTAATTGATCATGCACTGATCACGTGACTGATCATGCACTGATCACGTGACTGATCATGCACTGATCACGTGACTGATCATGCACTGATCACGTGGCTATCATGCACTGATCACGTGGCTGATCATGCACTGATCACGTAGCTATCATGTACTGATCACGTGACTGATCATGCACTGATCACGTGGCTGATCATGCACTGATCACGTGGCTATCATGCACTGATCACGTGACTGATCATGCACTGATCACGTGATTGATCATGCACTGATCACGTGGCTCATCATGCACTGATCACGTGGCTGATCACACATGATCACGTGACTGATCATGCACTGATCACGTGGCTGATCATGCACTGATCACGTGGCTGATCATGCACTGATCACGTGGCTATCATGCACTGATCACGTGGCTGATCATGCACTGATCACGTAGCTACCATGTACTGGTCACGTGACTGATCATGCACTGATCACGTAATTGATCATGCACTGATCACGTGGCTCATCATGCACTGATCACGTGGCTGATCACACACGATCACGTGACTGATCATGCACTGATCACGTGACTGATCATGCACTGATCACGTGGCTATCATGCACTGATCACGTGGATATCATGCACTGATCACGTGGCTGATCACACACGATCACGTGACTGATCATGCACTGATCACGTGGCTATCATGCACTGATCACGTAGCTATCATGCACTGATCACGTGGCTGATCATGCAATGATCACGTAGCTACCATGCACTGGTCACGTGACTGATCATGCACTGATCAGGTGACTGATCATGCACTGATCACGTGACTGATCATGCACTGATCACGTGACTGATCATGCACTGATCACGTGACTGATCATGCACTGATCACGTGGCTATCATGCACTGATCACGTGGCTGATCATGCAATGATCACGCAGGTACCATGCACTGGTCACATGACTGATCATGCACTGATCACATAATTGATCATGCACTGATCACGTGGCTTATCATGCATTGATCATGTGACTGATCATGTGCTGATCATGTTTGGTGTCATACACTGATCATGTGCCTCTGGAGGCAATGAACAAAGAGCTGAGTAGGCAGGAATCAGTCAGCAGGCAATAATCATGGAACTCAGCTGAGAAATCATGCTGCTCAGCTGGCAATAATCAAGCAGCTGAGCAGGCAGGAATTACGCAGCACAGCTGGCAATTGTCAAGCAGATGACAGGCAGGAATCGTGCAGCTCAGCTGGCAATTGTCAAGCAGATGAGCAGACAGTAATCACGCAGCTCAGCAGGCCCTGATCACGTGACTGAGCATGCACTGTTCACGTGGCTGATCACACACTGATCACGTGACTGATCATGCACTGATCATGTGACTGATCATGCACTGATCACGTAGCTATCATGCACTGATCACGTGGCTGATCATACACTGATCACGGGACTGATCATGCACTGATCACGTGGCTATCATGCACTGACTACATGACTCCACATGCACTGATCACGTGGCTGATCATGCACTGATCACGTGACTGATCATGCACTGATCACGTGGCTATCATGCACTGATCACGTGGCTATCATGCACTGATCACGTGGCTGATCATGCACTGATCACGTGACTGATCATGCACTGATCACGTCTGATCATGCACTGATCACGTGACTGATCATGCACTGATCACGTGGATGATCATGCACTGATCACGTGACTGATCATGCACTGATCACGTGGCTATCATGCACTGCTCACGTGGCTGATCATGCACTGATCACGTAGCTACCATGTACTGGTCACGTGACTGATCATGCACTGATCACGTAATTGATCATGCACTGATCACGTGACTGATCATGCACTGATCACGTGACTGATCATGCACTGATCACGTGACTGATCATGCACTGATCACGTGGCTATCATGCACTGATCACGTGGCTGATCATGCACTGATCACGTAGCTATCATGCACTGATCACGTGACTGATCATGCACTGATCACGTGGCTGATCATGCACTGATCACGTGGCTATCATGTACTGGTCACGTGACTGATCATGCACTGATCACGTAACTGATCATGCACTGATCACGTGGCTGATCATGCACTGATCACGTGGCTGATCATGCACTGATCACGTGACTGATCATGCACTGATCACGTGACTGATCATGCACTGATCACGTGGCTGATCATGCACTGATCACGTGGCTGATCATGCACTGATCACGTGACTGATCATGCACTGATCACGTGGCTGATCATGCACTGATCACGTGACTGATCATGCACTGATCACGTGGCTGATCATGCACTGATCACGTGGCTATCATGCACTGATCACGTGGCTGATCATGCACTGATCACGGGACTGATCATGCACTGATCACGGCGCTATCATGCACTGATCACGTGACTGATCATGCACTGATCACGTGGCTGATCATGCACTGATCACGTGACTGATCATGCACTGATCACGTGACTGATCATGCACTGATCACGTAGCTATCATGCACTGATCACGTGGCTGATCATGCACTGATCACGGGACTGATCATGCACTGATCACGGCGCTATCATGCACTGACTACATGACTCCACATGCACTGATCACGTGGATGATCATGCACTGATCACGTGACTGATCATGCACTGATCACGTGACTGATCATGCACTGATCACGTGGCTGATCATGCACTGATCACGTGGCTATCATGCACTGATCACGTGGCTGATCATGCACTGATCACGTAGCTACCATGCACTGATCACGTGACTGATCATGCACTGATCACGTGACTGATCATGCACTGATCACGTGACTGATCATGCACTGATCACGTGGCTGATCATGCACTGATCACGTGGCTATCATGCACTGATCACGTGGCTGATCATGCACTGATCACGTAGCTACCATGCACTGATCACGTGACTGATCATGCACTGATCACGTAATTGATCATGCACTGATCACGTGGCTGATCATGCACTGATCACGTGGCTGATCATGCACTGATCACGTGACTGATCATGCACTGATCACGTGACTGATCATGCACTGATCACGTGGCTATCATGCACTGATCACGTGGCTGATCATGCAATGATCACGTAGCAATCATGTACTGGTCACGTGACTGATCATGCACTGATCACGTAATTGATCATGCACTGATCACGTGGCTCATCATGCACTGATCACGTGGCTGATCACACACGTATCACGTGACTGATCATGCACTGATCACGTGGCTATCATGCACTGATCACGTGGCTATCATGCACTGATCACGTGGATATCATGCACTGATCACGTGGCTGATCACACACGTATCACGTGACTGATCATGCACTGATCACGTGGCTATCATGCACTGATCACGTGGCTGATCATGCACTGATCACGTAGCTACCATGTACTGGTCACGTGACTGATCATGCACTGATCACGTAATTGATCATGCACTGATCACGTGGCTGATCATGCACTGATCACGTGGCTGATCATGCACTGATCACGTGACTGATCATGCACTGATCACGTGGCTATCATGCACTGATCACGTGGCTGGACATGCACTGATCACGTGCCTGATCATGCACTGATCACGTGGCTATCATGCACTGATCACGTGGCTGATCATGCACTGATCACGTGACTGATCATGCACTGATCACGTGGCTATCATGCACTGATCACGTGGCTGATCATGCACTGATCACGGGACTGATCATGCACTGATCACGGCGCTATCATGCACTGATCACATGACTGATCATGCACTGATCACGTGGATGATCATGCACTGATCACGTGACTGATCATGCACTGATCACGTGACTGATCATGCACTGATCACGTGACTGATCATGCACTGATCAGTGGCAATCATGCACTGATCACGTGGCTGATCATGCACTGATCACGTGACTGATCATGCACTGATCACTGGCTATCATGCACTGATCACGTGGCTATCATGCACTGATCACGTGGCTGATCATACACTGATCACGTGACTGATCATGCACTGATCACGTCTGATCATGCACTGATCACGTGACTGATCATGCACTGATCACGTGGATGATCATACACTGATCATGTGACTGATCATGCACTGATCACGTGGCTATCATGCACTGATCACGTGGCTGATCATGCAATGATCACGTAGCTACCATGCACTGGTCACGTGACTGATCATGCACTGATCACGTAATTGATCATGCACTGATCACGTGACTGATCATGCACTGATCACGTGACTGATCATGCACTGATCACGTGACTGATCATGCACTGATCACGTGGCTATCATGCACTGATCACGTGGCTGATCATGCACTGATCACGTAGCTATCATGCACTGATCACGTGACTGATCATGCACTGATCACGTGGCTGATCATGCACTGATCACGTAGCTATCATGCACTGGTCACGTGACTGATCATGCACTGATCACGTGATTGATCATGCACTGATCACGTGGCTGATCATGCACTGATCACGTGGCTGATCACACATGATCACGTGACTGATCATGCACTGATCACGTGGCTGTCATGCACTGATCACGTGGCTATCATGCACTGATCACGTGGCTGATCATGCAATGATCACGTAGCTACCATGTACTGATCACGTGACTGATCATGCACTGATCACGTAATTGATCATGCACTGATCACGTGGCTCATCATGCACTGATCACGTGGCTGATCACACACGTATCACGTGACTGATCATGCACTGATCACGTGACTAATCATGCACTGATCACGTGGCTATCATGCACTGATCACGTGACTATCATGCACTGATCACGTGGCTGATCACACACGTATCACGTGACTGATCATGCACTGATCACGTGGCTATCATGCACTGATCACGTGGCTATCATGCACTGATCACGTGGCTGATCATGCACTGATCACGTAGCTACCATGCACTGATCACGTGACTGATCATGCACTGTCACGTGACTGATCATGCACTGATCACGTGACTGATCATGCACTGATCACGTGGCTATCATGCACTGATCACGTGGCTGATCATGCAATGATCACGCAGCTACCATGTACTGGTCACATGACTGATCATGCACTGATCACATAATTGATCATGCACTGATCACGTGGCTTATCATGCATTGATCATGTGACTGATCATGTGCTGATCATGTTTGGTGTCATACACTGATCATGTGCCTCTGGAGGCAATGAACAAAGAGCTGAGTAGGCAGGAATCAGTCAGCAGGCTATAATCATGGAACTCAGCTCTGAGAAATCATGCTGCTCAGCTGGCAATAATCAAGTAGATGAGCAGGCAGGAATTACGCAGCACAGCTGGCAATTGTCAAGCAGATGACAGGCAGGAATCGTGCAGCTCAGCTGGCAATTGTCAAGCAGATGAGCAGACAGTAATCACGCAGCTCAGCAGGCCCTGATCACGTGACTGAGCATGCACTGTTCACGTGGCTGATCACACACTGATCACGTGACTGATCATGCACTGATCATGTGACTGATCATGCACTGATCACGTGGCTATCATGCACTGATCACGTGGCTGATCATGCACTGATCACGGGACTGATCATGCACTGATCACGTGGCTATCATGCATTGACTACATGACTCACATGCACTGATCACGTGGCTGATCATGCACTGATCACGTGACTGATCATGCACTGATCACGTGACTGATCATGCACTGATCACGTGGCTATCATGCACTGATCACGTGGCTGATCATGCACTGATCACGTGACTGATCATGCACTGATCACGTAGCTATCATGCACTGATCACGTGGCTGATCATGCACTGATCACGGGACTGATCATGCACTGATCACGGGCTATCATGCACTGATCACATGACTGATCATGCACTGATCACGTGGATGATCATGCACTGATCACGTGACTGATCATGCACTGATCACGTGACTGATCATGCACTGATCACGTGACTGATCATGCACTGATCAGTGGCAATCATGCACTGATCACGTGGCTGATCATGCACTGATCACGTGACTGATCATGCACTGATCACTGGCTATCATGCACTGATCACGTGGCTATCATGCACTGATCACGTGCTGATCATGCACTGATCACGTGACTGATCATGCACTGATCACGTCTGTATCATGCACTGATCACGTGACTGATCATGCACTGATCACGTGGATGATCATACACTGATCATGTGACTGATCATGCACTGATCACGTGGCTATCATGCACTGATCACGTGGCTGATCATGCACTGATCACGTAGCTACCATGTACTGGTCACGTGACTGATCATGCACTGATCACGTAATTGATCATGCACTGATCACGTGACTGATCATGCACTGATCACGTGACTGATCATGCACTGATCACGTGACTGATCATGCACTGATCAAGTTGCTATCATGCACTGATCACGTGGCTGATCATGCACTGATCACGTAGCTATCATGCACTGGTCACGTGACTGATCATGCACTGATCACGTGGCTGATCATGCACTGATCACGTAGCTATCATGTACTGATCACGTGACTGATCATGCACTGATCACGTGATTGATCATGCACTGATCACGTGGCTCATCATGCACTGATCACGTGGCTGATCACACATGATCACGTGACTGATCATGCACTGATCACGTGGCTGTCATGCACTGATCACGTGATCATGCACTGATCACGTGGCTATCATGCACTGATCACGTGGCTGATCATGCAATGATCACGTAGCTACCATGTACTGGTCACGTGACTGATCATGCACTGATCACGTAATTGATCATGCACTGATCACGTGGCTCATCATGCACTGATCACGTGGCTGATCACACACGATCACGTGACTGATCATGCACTGATCACGTGACTGATCATGCACTGATCACGTGGCTATCATGCACTGATCACGTGGATATCATGCACTGATCACGTGGCTGATCACACACTGATCACGTGACTGATCATGCACTGATCACGTGGCTATCATGCACTGATCACGTAGCTATCATGCACTGATCACGTGGCTGATCATGCAATGATCACGTAGCTACCATGCACTGGTCACGTGACTGATCATGCACTGATCACGTAACTGATCATGCACTGATCACGTGACTGATCATGCACTGATACGTGACTGATCATGCACTGATCACGTGACTGATCATGCACTGATCACGTGGCTATCATGCACTGATCACGTGGCTGATCATGCAATGATCACGCAGGTACCATGCACTGGTCACATGACTGATCATGCACTGATCACATAATTGATCATGCACTGATCACGTGGCTTATCATGCATTGATCATGTGACTGATCATGTGCTGATCATGTTTGGTGTCATACACTGATCATGTGCCTCTGGAGGCAATGAACATAGAGCTGAGTAGGCAGGAATCAGTCAGCAGGCTATAATCATGGAACTCAGCTCTGAGAAATCATGCTGCTCAGCTGGCAATAATCAAGTAGATGAGCAGGCAGGAATTACGCAGCACAGCTGGCAATTGTCAAGCAGATGACAGGCAGGAATCGTGCAGCTCAGCTGGCAATTGTCAAGCAGATGAGCAGACAGTAATCACGCAGCTCAGCAGGCCCTGATCACGTGACTGAGCATGCACTGTTCACGTGGCTGATCACACACTGATCACGTGACTGATCATGCACTGATCATGTGACTGATCATGCACTGATCACGTGGCTATCATGCACTGATCACGTGGCTGATCATGCACTGATCACGGGACTGATCATGCACTGATCAGTGGCTATCATGCACTGACACATGACTGACATGCACTGATCACGTGGCTGATCATGCACTGATCACGTGACTGATCATGCACTGATCACGTGGCTATCATGCACTGATCACGTGGCTATCATGCACTGATCACGTGGCTGATCATGCACTGATCACGTGACTGATCATGCACTGATCACGTCTGATCATGCACTGATCACGTGACTGATCATGCACTGATCACGTGGATGATCATGCACTGATCACGTGACTGATCATGCACTGATCACGTGGCTATCATGCACTGATCACGTGGCTGATCATGCACTGATCACGTAGCTACCATGTACTGATCACGTGACTGATCATGCACTGATCACGTAATTGATCATGCACTGATCACGTGACTGATCATGCACTGATCACGTGACTGATCATGCACTGATCACGTGACTGATCATGCACTGATCACGTGGCTATCATGCACTGATCACGTGGCTGATCATGCACTGATCACGTAGCTATCATGCACTGATCACGTGACTGATCATGCACTGATCACGTGGCTGATCATGCACTGATCACGTGGCTATCATGCACTGATCACGTGACTGATCATGCACTGATCACGTGGCTGATCATGCACTGATCACGTAGCTACCATGCACTGATCACGTGACTGATCATGCACTGATCACGTAATTGATCATGCACTGATCACGTGGCTGATCATGCACTGATCACGTGGCTGATCATGCACTGATCACGTGACTGATCATGCACTGATCACGTGACTGATCATGCACTGATCACGTGGCTGATCATGCACTGATCACGTGGCTGGACATGCACTGATCACGTGCCTGATCATGCACTGATCACGTGGCTGATCATGCACTGATCACGTGACTGATCATGCACTGATCACGTGACTGATCATGCACTGATCACGTTGCTATCATGCACTGATCACGTGGCTGATCATGCACTGATCACGTGACTGATCATGCACTGATCACGGCGCTATCATGCACTGATCACGTGACTGATCATGCACTGATCACGTGGCTGATCATGCACTGATCACGTGACTGATCATGCACTGATCACGTGACTGATCATGCACTGATCACGTGGCTATCATGCACTGATCACGTGGCTGATCATGCACTGATCACGGGACTGATCATGCACTGATCACGGCGCTATCATGCACTGACTACATGACTCCACATGCACTGATCACGTGGATCATGCACTGATCACGTGACTGATCATGCACTGATCACGTGACTGATCATGCACTGATCACGTGGCTGATCATGCACTGATCACGTGGCTATCATGCACTGATCACGTGGCTGATCATGCACTGATCACGTAGCTATCATGCACTGATCACGTGACTGATCATGCACTGATCACGTGACTGATCATGCACTGATCACGTGACTGATCATGCACTGATCACGTGGCTGATCATGCACTGATCACGTGGCTATCATGCACTGATCACGTGGCTGATCATGCAATGATCACGTAGCTACCATGCACTGATCACGTGACTGATCATGCACTGATCACGTAATTGATCATGCACTGATCACGTGGCTGATCATGCACTGATCACGTGGCTGATCATGCACTGATCACGTGACTGATCATGCACTGATCACGTGACTGATCATGCACTGATCACGTGGCTATCATGCACTGATCACGTGGCTGATCATGCACTGATCACGTAGCAATCATGTACTGGTCACGTGACTGATCATGCACTGATCACGTAATTGATCATGCACTGATCACGTGACTGATCATGCACTGATCACGTGGCTGATCACACACTGATCACGTGACTGATCATGCACTGATCACGTGGCTATCATGCACTGATCACGTGGCTATCATGCACTGATCACGTGGATATCATGCACTGATCACGTGGCTGATCACACACGTATCACGTGACTGATCATGCACTGATCACGTGGCTATCATGCACTGATCACGTGGCTGATCATGCAATGATCACGTAGCTACCATGCACTGATCACGTGACTGATCATGCACTGATCACGTAATTGATCATGCACTGATCACGTGGCTGATCATGCACTGATCACGTGGCTGATCATGCACTGATCACGTGACTGATCATGCACTGATCACGTGGCTATCATGCACTGATCACGTGGCTGATCATGCACTGATCACGTGACTGATCATGCACTGATCACGTGGCTGATCATGCACTGATCACGTGGCTGATCATGCACTGATCACGTGACTGATCATGCACTGATCACGTGGCTATCATGCACTGATCACGTGGCTGATCATGCACTGATCACGGGACTGATCATGCACTGATCACGGGCTATCATGCACTGATCACATGACTGATCATG
The DNA here is from genome assembly GCF_032452875.1 of Bos javanicus. NCBI lineage: Eukaryota > Metazoa > Chordata > Mammalia > Artiodactyla > Bovidae > Bos > Bos javanicus. The sequence continues at coordinate 732,425 of NW_026893610.1, read as the reverse complement.
CACTGATCACGTGGCTGATCATGCACTGATCACGTGACTGATCATGCACTGATCACGTGACTGATCATGCACTGATCACGTGACTGATCATGCACTGATCAGTGGCAATCATGCACTGATCACGTGGCTGATCATGCACTGATCACGTGACTGATCATGCACTGATCACTGGCTATCATGCACTGATCACGTGGCTATCATGCACTGATCACGTGGCTGATCATGCACTGATCACGTGACTGATCATGCACTGATCACGTCTGATCATGCACTGATCACGTGACTGATCATGCACTGATCACGTGGATGATCATGCACTGATCACGTGACTGATCATGCACTGATCACGTGGCTATCATGCACTGATCACGTGGCTGATCATGCACTGATCACGTAGCTACCATGCACTGATCACGTGACTGATCATGCACTGATCACGTAATTGATCATGCACTGATCACGTGACTGATCATGCACTGATCACGTGACTGATCATGCACTGATCACGTGACTGATCATGCACTGATCACGTTGCTATCATGCACTGATCACGTGGCTGATCATGCACTGATCACGTAGCTATCATGCACTGATCACGTGACTGATCATGCACTGATCACGTGGCTGATCATGCACTGATCACGTGGCTATCATGCACTGATCACGTGACTGATCATGCACTGATCACGTCATTGATCATGCACTGATCACGTGGCTGATCATGCACTGATCACGTGGCTGATCACACATGATCACGTGACTGATCATGCACTGATCACGTGGCTATCATGCACTGATCACGTGGCTATCATGCACTGATCACGTGGCTGATCATGCAATGATCACGTAGCTACCATGTACTGGTCACGTGACTGATCATGCACTGATCACGTGATTGATCATGCACTGATCACGTGGCTCATCATGCACTGATCACGTGGCTGATCACACACGTATCACGTGACTGATCATGCACTGATCACGTGGCTATCATGCACTGATCACGTGGCTATCATGCACTGATCACGTGGATATCATGCACTGATCACGTGGCTGATCACACACTGATCACGTGACTGATCATGCACTGATCACGTGGCTATCATGCACTGATCACGTGGCTGATCATGCACTGATCACGTAGCTATCATGCACTGATCACGTGACTGATCATGCACTGATCACGTGATTGATCATGCACTGATCACGTGGCTGATCATGCACTGATCACGTGGCTGATCATGCACTGATCACGTGACTGATCATGCACTGATCACGTGGCTATCATGCACTGATCACGTGGCTGATCATGCACTGATCACGTGCCTGATCATGCACTGATCACGTGGCTATCATGCACTGATCACGTGGCTGATCATGCACTGATCACGTGACTGATCATGCACTGATCACGTGGCTATCATGCACTGATCACGTGGCTGATCATGCACTGATCACGGGACTGATCATGCACTGATCACGGCGCTATCATGCACTGATCACATGACTGATCATGCACTGATCACGTGGATGATCATGCACTGATCACGTGACTGATCATGCACTGATCACGTGACTGATCATGCACTGATCACGTGACTGATCATGCACTGATCAGTGGCAATCATGCACTGATCACGTGGCTGATCATGCACTGATCACGTGACTGATCATGCACTGATCACTGGCTATCATGCACTGATCACGTGGCTATCATGCACTGATCACGTGGCTGATCATGCACTGATCACGTGACTGATCATGCACTGATCACGTCTGATCATGCACTGATCACGTGACTGATCATGCACTGATCACGTGGATGATCATGCACTGATCATGTGACTGATCATGCACTGATCACGTGGCTATCATGCACTGATCACGTGGCTGATCATGCAATGATCACGTAGCTACCATGCACTGTCACGTGACTGATCATGCACTGATCACGTAATTGATCATGCACTGATCACGTGACTGATCATGCACTGATCACGTGACTGATCATGCACTGATCACGTGACTGATCATGCACTGATCAAGTTGCTATCATGCACTGATCACGTGGCTGATCATGCACTGATCACGTAGCTATCATGCACTGGTCACGTGACTGATCATGCACTGATCACGTGGCTGATCATGCACTGATCACGTGGCTATCATGCACTGATCACGTGACTGATCATGCACTGATCACGTGATTGATCATGCACTGATCACGTGGCTGATCATGCACTGATCACGTGGCTGATCACACATGATCACGTGACTGATCATGCACTGATCACGTGGCTATCATGCACTGATCACGTGGCTATCATGCACTGATCACGTGGCTGATCATGCACTGATCACGTGGCATCATGCACTGATCACGTGACTGATCATGCACTGATCACGTGATTGATCATGCACTGATCACGTGGCTGATCATGCACTGATCACGTGGCTGATCACACATGATCACGTGACTGATCATGCACTGATCACGTGGCTGTCATGCACTGATCACGTGGCTATCATGCACTGATCACGTGGCTGATCATGCACTGATCACGTAGCTACCATGTACTGATCACGTGACTGATCATGCACTGATCACGTAATTGATCATGCACTGATCACGTGGCTCATCATGCACTGATCACGTGGCTGATCATGCACTGATCACGTGACTGATCATGCACTGATCACGTGACTGATCATGCACTGATCACGTGGCTATCATGCACTGATCACGTGGCTATCATGCACTGATCACGTGGCTGATCACACACGTATCACGTGACTGATCATGCACTGATCACGTGGCTCATGCACTGATCACGTGGCTATCATGCACTGATCACGTGGCTGATCATGCAATGATCACGTAGCTACCATGCACTGATCACGTGACTGATCATGCACTGTCACGTGACTGATCATGCACTGATCACGTGGCTGATCATGCACTGATCACGTGACTGATCATGCACTGATCACGTGACTGATCATGCACTGATCACGTGACTGATCATGCACTGATCACGTGGCTATCATGCACTGCTCACGTGGCTGATCATGCACTGATCACGCAGCTATCATGCACTGATCACATGACTGATCATGCACTGATCACATAATGATCATGCACTGATCACGTGGCTTATCATGCATTGATCATGTGACTGATCATGTGCTGATCATGTTTGGTGTCATACACTGATCATGTGCCTCTGGAGGCAATGAACAAAGAGCTGAGTAGGCAGGAATCAGTCAGCAGGCAATAATCATGGAACTCAGCTGTGAGAAATCATGCTGCTCAGCTGGCAATAATCAAGCAGATGAGCAGGCAGGAATTACGCAGCACAGTGGCAATTGTCAAGGAGATGACAGGCAGGAATCGTGCAGCTCAGCTGGCAATTGTCAAGCAGATGAGCAGACAGTAATCACGCAGCTCAGCAGGCCCTGATCACGTGACTGAGCATGCACTGTTCACGTGGCTGATCATACACTGATCACGTGACTGATCATGCACTGATCACGTGACTGATCATGCACTGATCACGTGGCTATCATGCACTGATCACGTGACTGATCATGCACTGATCACGTGGCTGATCATGCACTGATCACGTGGCTGATCATGCACTGATCACGTGACTGATCATGCACTGATCACGTGGCTATCATGCACTGATCACGTGGCTGATCATGCACTGATCACGGGACTGATCATGCACTGATCACGGGCTATCATGCACTGACTACATGACTCTACATGCACTGATCACGTGGATGATCATGCACTGATCACGTGACTGATCATGCACTGATCACGTGACTGATCATGCACTGATCACGTGGCTGATCATGCACTGATCACGTGGCTATCATGCACTGATCACGTGGCTGATCATGCACTGATCACGTAGCTACCATGTACTGATCACGTGACTGATCATGCACTGATCACGTAATTGATCATGCACTGATCACGTGGCTGATCATGCACTGATCACGTGGCTGATCATGCACTGATCACGTGACTGATCATGCACTGATCACGGGCTATCATGCACTGACACATGACTGATCATGCACTGATCACGTGGATGATCATGCACTGATCACGTGACTGATCATGCACTGATCACGTGGCTATCATGCACTGATCACGTGGCTGATCATGCACTGATCACGGGACTGATCATGCACTGATCACGGGCTATCATGCACTGACACATGACTATCATGCACTGATCACGTGGCTGATCATGCACTGATCACGTGACTGATCATGCACTGATCACGTGGCTATCATGCACTGATCACGTGGCTGATCATGCACTGATCACGTGACTGATCATGCACTGATCACGTGGCTGATCATGCACTGATCACGTGACTGATCATGCACTGATCACGTGCTGATCATGCACTGATCACGTGGCTATCATGCACTGATCACGTGGCTGATCATGCACTGATCACGGGACTGATCATGCACTGATCACGGGCTATCATGCACTGATCACGTGACTGATCATGCACTGATCACGTGGATGATCATGCACTGATCACGTGACTGATCATGCACTGATCACGTGGCTGATCATGCACTGATCACGTGACTGATCATGCACTGATCAGTGGCTATCATGCACTGATCACGTGGCTGATCATGCACTGATCACGTGACTGATCATGCACTGATCACTGGCTATCATGCACTGATCACGTGGCTATCATGCACTGATCACGTGGCTGATCACACTGATCACGTGACTGATCATGCACTGATCACGTCTGATCATGCACTGATCACGTGACTGATCATGCACTGATCACGTGGATGATCATACACTGATCATGTGACTGATCATGCACTGATCACGTGGCTATCATGCACTGATCACGTGGCTGATCATGCACTGATCACGTAGCTATCATGCACTGATCACGTGACTGATCATGCACTGATCACGTAATTGATCATGCACTGATCACGTGACTGATCATGCACTGATCACGTGACTGATCATGCACTGATCACGTGACTGATCATGCACTGATCACGTGGCTATCATGCACTGATCACGTGGCTGATCATGCACTGATCACGTAGCTATCATGCACTGATCACGTGACTGATCATGCACTGATCACGTGGCTGATCATGCACTGATCACGTGGCTATCATGCACTGATCACGTGACTGATCATGCACTGATCACGTGACTGATCATGCACTGATCACGTGACTGATCATGCACTGATCACGTGACTGATCATGCACTGATCACGTGACTGATCATGCACTGATCACGTGGCTATCATGCACTGATCACGTGACTGATCATGCACTGATCACGTACTGATCATGCACTGATCACGTGGCTGATCATGCACTGATCACGTGACTGATCATGTGCTGATCATGTTTGGTGTCATACACTGATCATGTGCCTCTGGAGGCAATAAACAAGGAGCTGAGTAGGCATGAATCAAACAGTCAGCAGGCAATAATAATGGAACTCAGGTGTGAGGAATCATGCTGCTCAGCTGGCAATAATCAAGCAGCTGAGCAGGCAGGAATTACACAGCACAGCTGGCAATTGTCAAGCAGATGACAGGCAGGAATCATGCAGCTCAGCTGGCAATTGTCAAGCGGATGAGCAGACAGTAATCACGCAGCTCAACAGGCCCTGATCACGTGACTGAGCATGCACTGTTCACGTGGCTGATCATACACTGATCACGTGACTGATCATGCACTGATCACGTGGATATCATGCACTGATCACGTGGCTGATCATGCACTGATCACGTGGCTGATCATGCACTGATCACGTGGCTGATCATGCACTGATCACGTAGCTACCATGCACTGATCACGTGACTGATCATGCACTGATCACGTGACTGATCATGCACTGATCACGTGGCTGATCATGCACTGATCACGTGACTGATCATGCACTGATCACGTGTGATCATGCACTGATCACGTGGCTATCATGCACTGCTCACGTGGCTGATCATGCACTGATCACACAGCTACCATGTACTGGTCACATGACTGATCATGCACTGATCACGTAATTGATCATGCACTGATCACGTGGCTTATCATGCATTGATCATGTGACTGATCATGTGCTGATCATGTTTGGTGTCATACACTGATCATGTGCATCTGGAGGCAATGAACAAAGAGCTGAGTAGGCAGGAATCAGTCAGCAGGCTATAATCATGGAACTCAGCTGTGAGAAATCATGCTGCTCAGCTGGCAATAATCAAGTAGATGAGCAGGCAGGAATTATGCAGCACAGGTGGCAATTGTCAAGGAGATGACAGGCAGGAATCGTGCAGCTCAGCTGGCAATTGTCAAGCAGATGAGCAGACAGTAATCACGCAGCTCAGCAGGCCCTGATCACGTGACTGAGCATGCACTGTTCACGTGGCTGATCACACACTGATCACGTGAATGATCATGCACTGATCACGTGGCTATCATGCACTGATCACGTGACTGATCATGCACTGATCACGTAACTGTCATGCACTGATCACGTGGCTGATCATGCACTGATCACGTGGCTGATCATGCACTGATCACGTGGCTATCATGCACTGATCACGTGGCTGATCATGCACTGATCACGGGACTGATCATGCACTGATCACGGGCTATCATGCATTGACTACATGACTCCACATGCACTGATCACGTGGATGATCATGCACTGATCACGTGACTGATCATGCACTGATCACGTGACTGATCATGCACTGATCACGTGGCTGATCATGCACTGATCACGTGGCTGATCATGCACTGATCACGTGGCTGATCATGCAATGATCACGTAGCTACCATGTACTGGTCACGTGACTGGTCATGCACTGATTAAGTAATTGATCATGCACTGGTCACGTGGCTGATCATGCACTGATCACGTGGCTGATCATGCACTGATCACGTGACTGATCATGCACTGATCACGTGACTGATCATGCACTGATCACGTGGCTATCATGCACTGATCACGTGGCTGATCATGCACTGATCACGTGTCTGATCATGCACTGATCACGTGGCTATCATGCACTGATCACGTGGCTATCATGCACAGATCACGTGGCTGATCATGCAATGATCACGTAGCTACCATGTACTGGTCACGTGACTGATCATGCACTGATCACGTGGCTGATCAGGCACTGATCACGTGACTGATCATGCACTGTTCACGAGACTCATCATGCACTGATCACGTGGATATCATGCACTGATCACGTGTTTGATCATACACTGTTCACTTGTCTGACCATGCACTGCTCACGTGGATGATCATACACTGTTCACGTAACTGATCATGCACTGATCACGTGGATATCATGCACTGATCACGTGGCTGAACATGCACTGTTCACGTGGCTTACCACACCCCTGTCACGTGACTTGTCATGCACTGATCACGTGGCACTCAAGCACTGATCACGTGGCTGATCATGCAATGATCACGTGACTGATCATGCACTGATCACGTGGCTATCATGCACTGCTAACTTGGCTGATCATGCAATGATCACGCAGCTACCATGTACTTGTCACGTGACTGATCATGCACTGATCACGTAATTGATCATGCACTGATCATTTGGCTTATCATGCACTGTTCACGTGGCTGATCACACACTGATCCCGTGACTGATCATGCACTGATCACGTGACTGATCATGCACTGATCACGTGGCTTTCATGCACTGCTCACGTGGCTGATCATGCAATGATCACGTAGCAACCATGTACTGGTCACGTGACTGATCATGCACTGATCACGTAATTAATCCTGCACTGATCACCTCACTCATCATGCACTGATCACGTGGCTGATCACACACGTATCACGTGACTGATCATGCACTGATCATGTGACTGATCATGCACTGATCACGTAGCTATCTTGCACTGATCACTTGGCTGATCATACACTCATCACGGGACTGATCGTGCACTGATCACGGCGCTATCATGCATTGACTACATGACTCACATGCACTGATCACGTGGATGATCATGCACTGATCACGTGACTGATCATGCACTGATCACGTGGCTGATCATGCACTGATCACGTGGCTATCATGCACTGCTCACGTGGCTGATCTGGCATGATCACGTAGCTACCATGTACTGGTAACGTGACTGATCATGCACTGATCATGTAATTGATCATGCACTGATCATGTGGCTGATCATGCACTGATCACGTGACTGATCATGCACTGATCACGTGGCTATCATGCACTGATCACTTGGCTGGACATACACTGATCACGTGCCTGGTCATGCACTGATCACGTGGCTGATCATGCACTGATCACGTGACTGATCATGCACTGATCTCGTGTCTGATCATGCACTGATCACGTGGCTATCATGCACTGATGACGTGGCTGATCATACACTCATCACGGGACTGATCATGCACTGATCACGGCGCTATCATGCATTGATTATATGACTCAACATGCACTGATCACCTGGATGATCATACACTGATCACGTGACTGATCATGCACTGATCATGTGACTGACCATGCACTGATCACGTGACTGATCATGCACTGATGAGTTGGCAATCATGCCCTGATTACTTGGCTGATCATACACTGATCACATGACTGATAATGCACTGATCATCTGGCTAATGTGCACTCATTACCTGGCTATCGTGCACTGATCACGTGGTTGATCATACACTGATCACGAGTCTGATCTTGCACTGACTACGTCTGTATCATGCACTGATCACCTAACTGCCCATGCACTGATCACGTGGATAAACATACACTGATCATGTGACAGATTTTGCAGTGATCACGCGGCTATCATGCACTGCTCATGTGGCTGATCATGCAATGATCACGTAGCTACCATGTACTGGTCACGTGAGTGATCATGCACTGAGCACGTAATTGATCATACACTGATCAGGTGACTTATCATGCACTGTTCACGTGACTGATCATGCACTGATCACGTGACTGATCATGCACTGATCTCCTTGCTATCATGCACAGTTCACATGGCTGATCATGCAATGATAACGTAGCTACCATGTACTGGTCACGTGACTGATAATGCACTGATCACTTGGCTGATCATACAATGATCACGTAGCTACCATGTACTGGTCACGTGACTGATCATGCACTGATCACGTAATTGATCCTGCACTGATCACGTGGCTCATCATGCACTGATCACGTGGCTGATCACACATGTATCACGTGACTGATCATGCACTGATCACGTGGCTCTCATGCACTTATCACGTGGCTATCATTCACTGATCACGTGGCTATCATGCACTGATCACGCGGCTGATCACGCAATGATCACGTAGCTACCATGTACTGGTCACGTGACTGATCATGCAATGATCACGTAATTGATCCTCCACGGATCACATGGCTCATCACGCACTGATCCGGTGGCTGATCACACACGTATCACGTGACTGATCATGTACAGATCACGTGACTAATCATGAAGTGATCACGTGGCTATCCTGCACTGATAACGTGGATATCATGCACTGATCACATGGCTGATCACACACGTATCACGTGACTGATCATGCACTGATCACGTGGCTATCATGCACTGATCACGTAGCTATCATGCACTGGTCACGTGACTGATCATGCACTGATCAGGTAAATGATCATGCACTGATCACGTGACTAATCTTGCACAGTCACGTGACTGATCATGCACAGATCACGTGACTGGTCATGCACTGATCATGTGGCTATCATGCACTGCTCACGTGGCTGATCATGCAATGATCACACAGCTACCATGTACTGGTCACATGACTGATCATGCACTGATCACATAATTGATCTTGCTCTGATCACCTGGCTTATCATGCATTGATCATGTGACTGATCCTGTGCTGATCATGTTCGGTGTCACACACTGATCATGTGCCTCTGGAGGCAATGAACATAGAGCTGAGTAGGCAGGAATCAGTCAGCAGGCTATAGTCATGGAACTCACCTCTGAGAAATCATGCTGCTCAGCTGGCAATAATCAAGTAGATGAGCAGGCAGGAATTACGAAGCACAGGTGGCAATTGTCAAGGAGATGACAGGCAGGAATCGTGCAGCTCAGCTGGCAATTGTCAAGCAGATGAGCAGACAGTAATCACGCAGCTCAGCAGGCCCTGATCACGTGACTGAGCATGCACTGTTCACATGGCTGATAACACACCTATCACGTGACTGATCATGCACTGATCATGTGACTGATCATGCACTGATCACGTAATTAATCCTGCACTGATCACCTGACTCATCATGCACTGATCACGTGGAAGATCACACACGTATCACGTGACTGATCATGCACTGATCATGTGACTGATCATGCACTGATCACCTAGCTATCTTGCACTGATCACTTGGCTGATCATACACTCATCACGGGACTGATCGTGCACTGATCACGGCGCTATCATGCATTGACTACATGACTCCACATGCACTGATCACGTGGATGATCATGCACTGATCACGTGACTGATCATGCACTGATCACGTGGCTGATCATGCACTGATCACGTGGCTATCATGCACTGCTCACGTGGCTGATCTGGCAATGATCACGTAGCTACCATGTACTGGTCACGTGACTGATCATGCACTGATCACGTAATTGATCATGCACTGATCATGTGGCTGATCATGCACTGATCACGTGACTGATCATGCACTGATCACGTGGCTATCATGCACTGATCACTTGGCTGGACATACACTGATCACGTGCCTGGTCATGCACTGATCACGTGGCTGATCATGCACTGATCACGTGACTGATCATGCACTGATCTCGTGTCTGATCATGCACTGATCACGTGGCTATCATGCACTGATGACGTGGCTGATCATACACTCATCACGGGACTGATCATGCACTGATCACGGCGCTATCATGCATTGATTATATGACTCAACATGCACTGATCACCTGGATGATCATACACTGATCACGTGACTGATCATGCACTGATCATGTGACTGACCATGCACTGATCACGTGACTGATCATGCACTGATGAGTTGGCAATCATGCACTGATTACTTGGCTGATCATACACTGATCACATGACTGATAATGCACTGATCATCTGGCTATCGTGCACTCATACCTGGCTATCGTGCACTGATCACGTGGTTGATCATACACTGATCACGAGACTGATCTTGCACTGATTACGTCTGTATCATGCACTGATCACCTGACTGCCCATGCACTGATCACGTGGATAAACATACACTGATCATGTGACAGATTATGCAGTGATCACGTGGCTATCATGCACTGCTCACGTGGCTGATCATGCAATGATTACGTAGCTACCATGTACTGGTCATGTAAGTGATCATGCACTGATCACGTAATTGATCATACACTGATCAAGTGACTTATCATGCACTGATCACGTGACTGATCATGCACTGATCTCGTTGCTATCATGCACGGTTCACATGGCTGATCATGCAATGATAACGTAGCTACCATGTACTGGTCACGTGACTGATCATGCACTGATCACGTGGCTGATCATGCAGTGATCACGTAGCTACCATGTACTGGTCACGTGACTGATCATGCACTGATCACGTCATTGATCCTGCACTGATCACGTGGCTCATCATGCACTGATCACGTGGCTGATCACACATGTATCTCGTGACTGATCATTCACTGGTCACGTGGCTCTCATGCACTGATCACGTGGCTATCATGCACTGATCTCGTGGCTATCATGCACTGATCACGTGGCTGATCACGCAATGATCACGTAGCTACCATGTACTGGTCACGTGACTGATCATGCACTGATCACGTAATTGATCCTGCACTGATCACATGGCTCATCACGCACTGATCCGGTGGCTGATCACACACGTATCACGTGACTCATCATGTACAGATCACGTGACTAATCATGAAGTGATCACGTGGCTATCCTGCACTGATAACGTGGATATCATGCACTGATCACGTGGCTGATCACACATATCACGTGACTGATCATGCACTGATCACGTGGCTATCATGCACTGATCACGTAGCTATCATGCACTGATCACGTGACTGATCATGCACTGATTAGGTAATTGATCATGCATTGATCATTCTTGCCATCTCTGATTAGCATATAAATAGTCGCCTAGGCCATCTCTCCTTCGAATACCCTGGATCAGTTGGGGCTGGTGCCCGGCAGGTGGCGACCGAACAGGGACCTCAGGAGGCGATACTCAAAGAGTTGAGCAGACACGAACCACGCAATCAGCAGGCAATAAGCATGGAGCTCAGCAGTGACGAATCATGCTGCTCAACTGGCAATAATCAAGCACGTGACCAGGCAGGAATCACGCAGCTCAGCTGGCAATTGTCAAGCAGATGAGCCGACAGGAATCACGCAGCTCAGATGGCAATTGTCATGCAGATGAGCCGGCAAGAATCACGCAGCTCAGCAGGCCCTGATCACGTGACTCTGCAGGCACTCATCACGTGGCTGATCAAGTACAGATCACGTGACTGCGCATGCACTGATGACGTGGCTGATCAGGCACTGATCACATGGCTCATCATGCACTGATCACGTGTTTATCAGGCAATGATCAGTGACTGAGAGGCGCTGATCATGGGACTGTGCACGCACTGATCACGTGGCTATCATGCACTGATCACGTGACTGTGCATGCACTGATGACGTGGCTGTTCGGGCACTGATCACGTGTTTATCATACGGTGATCAGTGACTGACAGGCGCTGATCAGGGGACTGTGCACGGACAGTGCCGTCAGTGATCACGTGGCTGAGCAGGCACTGATATCTTGACTGAGCATGCACTGATAATGTGCCGGGAGCCGCGGAGGCATTCCACCATGTACTGGTCACGTGACTGATCATGCACTGATCACGTAATTGATCCTGCACTGATCACGTGGCTCATCATGCACTGATCACGTGGCTGATCACACATGTATCACGTGACTGATCATGCACTGATCACGTGGCTCTCATGCACTGATCACGTGGCTATCATGCACTGATCACGTGGCTGATCACGCAATGATCACGTAGCTACCATGTACTGGTCACGTGAATGATCATGCACTGATCACGTAATTGATCCTGCACTGATCACCTGGCTCATCACGCACTGATCCGGTGGCTGATCACACACGTATCACGTGACTGATCATGTAAAGATCACGTGACTAATCATGAAGTGATCACGTGGCTATCCTGCACTGATAACGTGGATATCATGCACTGATCACGTGGCTGATCACACACGTATCACGTGACTGATCATGCACTGATCACGTGGCTATCATGCACTGATCACGTGGCTATCCTGCACTGATAACGTGGATATCATGCAATGATCACGTAGCTACCATGCACTGGTCACGTGACTGATCATGCACAGTCACGTGACTGATCATGAACAGATCACGTGACTGGTCATGCACTGATCACGTGGCTATCATGCACTGCTCTCGTGGCTGATCATGCAATGATCACACAGCTACCATGTACTGGTCACATGACTGATCATGCACTGATCACATAATTGATCATGCACTGATCACCTGGCTTATTATGCATTGATCATGTGACTGATCATGCACTGATCACGTGGCTACATTGCACTGATCACTTGGCTGGACATACACTGATCACGTGCCTGGTCATGCACTGATAACGTGGCTGATCATGCACTGATCACGTGACTGATCATGCACTGATCTCGTGTCTGATCATGCACTGATCACGTGGCTATCATGCACTGATGACGTGGCTGATCATGTGACTGATCATGCACTGATCACGTAGCTATCTAGCACTGATCACTTGGCTGATCATACACTCATCACGGGACTGATCATGCACTGATCACGGCGCTATCATGCATTGTCTACATGACCCAACATGCACTAATCACGTGGATGATCATACACTGATCACGTGACTGATCATACACTGATCATGTGAGAGATCATGCACTGATCACGTGGCTATCATGCACTGCTCACGCGGCTCTTCATGCAATGATTACGTAGCTACCATGTACTGGTCACGTGACTGATCTTGCACTGATCATGTAATTGATCATGCACTGATCATGTGGCTGATCATGCACTGATCACGTGGCTGAACATACACTGATCACGTGACTGATCATGCACTGATCACGTGACTGATCATGCACTGATCACGTGGCTATCATGCACTGATCACTTGGCTGGACATACACTGATCACATGCCTGGTCATGCACTGATCACGTGGCTGATCATGCACTGATCACGTGACTGATCATGCACTGATGTCGTGTCTGATCATGCACTGATCACGTGGCTATCATGCACTGATGACGTGGCTGATCATGCACTGATCATGTGACTGATCATGCACTGATCACGTAGCTATCTTGCACTGATCACTTGGCTGATCATACACTCATCACGCGACTGATCATGCACTGATCACGGCGCTATCATGCATTGATTACATGTCTCAACATGCACTGATCACCTGGATGATCATACACTGATCACGTGACTGATCATGCACTGATCATGTGACTGACCATGCAATGATCACGTGACTGATCATGCACTGATGAGTTGGCAATCATGCACTGATTACTTGGCTGATCATACACTGATCACATGACTGATAATGCACTGATCATCTGGCTATCGTGCACTCATTACCTGGCTATCGTGCACTGATCACGTGGTTGATCATACACTGATCACGAGACTGATCTTGCACTGATTACGTCTGTATCATGCACTGATCACCTGACTGACCATGCACTGATCACGTGGATAAACATACACTGATCATGTGACAGATCATGCAGTGATCACGTGGCTATCATGCACTGCTCACGTGGCTGATCATGCAATGATCACGTAGCTACCATGTACTGGTCACGTGAGTGATCATGCACTGAGCACGTAATTGATCATACACTGATCAGGTGACTTATCATGCCCTGTTCACGTGACTGATCATGCACTGATCACGTGACTGATCATGCACTGATCTCATTGCTATCATGCACGGTTCACATGGCTGATCATGCAATGGTAACGTAGCTACCATGTACTGGTCACGTGACTGATCATGCACTGATCACGTGGCTGATCATGCACTGATCACGTGACTGATCATGCACTGATCACGTAATTGATCCTGCACTGATCACGTGGCTCATCATGCACTGATCATGTCGCTGATCACACATGTATCAAGTGACTGATCATGCACTGATCACGTGGCTCTTCATGCACTGATCACGTGGCTATCATGCACTGATCACGTGGCTATCATGCACTGATCACGTGGCTGATCACGCAATGATCACGTAGCTACCATGTACTGGTCACGTGACTGATCATGCACTGATCACGTAATTGATCCTGCACTGATCACATGGCTCATCACGCACTGATCCGGTGGCTGATCACACACGTATCACGTGACTGATCATGTACAGATCACGTGACTAATCATGAAGTGATCACGTGGCTATCCTGCACTGATAAGGTGGATATCATGCACTGATCACGTGGCTGATCACACACGTATTACGTGACTGATCATGCACTGATCACCTGGCTATCATGCACTGATCACGTAGCTATCATGCACTGATCACGTGGCTGATCATGCAATGATCACGTAGCTACCATGCACTGGTCACGTGACTGATCATGCACTGATCACGTGACTGATCATGCACTGATCACGTGGCTATCATGCACTGCTCTCGTGGCTGATCATGCAATGATCACGCAGCTACCATGTACTGGTCACATGACTGATCATGCACTGATCACATAATTGATCATGCACTGATCACCTGGCTTATCATGCATTGATCATGTGACTGATCATGTGCTGATCATGTTTGGTGTCACACACTGATCATGTGCCTCTGGAGGCAATGAACATAGAGCTGAGTAGGCAGGAATCAGTCAGCAGGCTATAATCATGGAACTCAGCTCCGAGAAATCATGCTGCTCAGCTGGCAATAATCAAGTAGATGAGCAGGCAGGAATAATGCAGCACAGGTGGCAATTGTCAAGGAGATGACAGGCAGGAATCGTACAGCTCAGCTGGCAATTGTCAAGCAGATGAGCAGACAGTAATCACGCAGCTCAGCAGGCCCTGATCACGTGACTGAGCATGCACTGTTCACGTGGCTGATCATGCACTGATCACGTGACTGATCATGCACTGATCACGTGGCTGATCATGCACTGATCACGTGGCTATCATGCACTGCTCACGTGGCTGATCTGGCAATGATCACGTAGCTACCATGTACTGGTCACGTGACTGATCATGCACTGATCACGTAATTGGTCATGCACTGATCATGTGGCTGATCATGCACTGATCACGTGACTGATTATGCACTGATCACGTGGCTATCATGCACTGATCACTTGGCTGGACATACACTGATCACGTGCCTGGTCATGCACTGATCACGTGGCTGATCATGCACTGATCACGTGACTGATCATGCACTGATCTCGTGTCTGATCATGCACTGATCACGTGGCTATCATGCACTGATGACGTGGCTGATCATACACTCATCACGGGACTGATCATGCACTGATCACGGCGCTATCATGCATTGATTATATGACTCAACATGCACTGATCACCTGGATGATCATACACTGATCACGTGACTGATCATGCACTGATCATGTGACTGACCATGCACTGATCACGTGACTGATCATGCACTGATGAGTTGGCAATCATGCACTGATTACTTGGCTGATCATACACTGATCACATGACTGATAATGCACTGATCATCTGGCTATCGTGCACTCATTACCTGGCTATCGTGCACTGATCACGTGGTTGATCATACACTGATCACGAGACTGATCTTGCACTGATTACGTCTGTATCATGCACTGATCACCTGACTGCCCATGCACTGATCACGTGGATAAACATACACTGATCATGTGACAGATAATGCAGTGATCACGTGGCTATCATGCACTGCTCACGTGGCTGATCATGCAATGATTACGTAGCTACCATGTACTGGTCATGTAAGTGATCATGCACTGATCACGTAATTGATCATACACTGATCAAGTGACTTATCATGCACTGATCACGTGACTGATCATGCACTGATCTCGTTGCTATCATGCACGGTTCACATGGCTGATCATGCAATGATAACGTAGCTACCATGTACTGGTCACGTGACTGATCATGCACTGATCACGTGGCTGATCATGCAGTGATCACGTAGCTACCATGTACTGGTCACGTGACTGATCATGCACTGATCACTTAATTGATCCTGCACTGATCACGTGGCTCATCATGCACTGATCACGTGGCTGATCACACATGTATCACGTGACTGATCATTCACTGGTCACGTGGCTCTCATGCACTGATCACGTGGCTATCATGCACTGATCTCGTGGCTATCATGCACTGATCACGTGGCTGATCACGCAATGATCACGTAGCTACCATGTACTGGTCACGTGACTGATCATGCACTGATCACGTAATTGATCCTGCACTGATCACATGGCTCATCACGCACTGATCCGGTGGCTGATCACAAACGTATCACGTGACTCATCATGTACAGATCACGTGACTAATCATGAAGTGATCACGTGGTTATCCTGCACTGATAACGTGGATATCATGCACTGATCACGTGGCTGATCACACACATATCACGTGACTGATCATGCACTGATCACGTGGCTATCATGCACTGATCACGTAGCTATCATGCACTGATCACGTGACTGATCATGCACTGATTAGGTAATTGATCATGCATTGATCATTCTTGACATCTCTGATTAGCATATAAATAGTCGCCTAGGCCATCTCTCCTTCGAATACCCTGGATCAGTTGGGGCTGGTGCCCGGCAGGTGGCGACCGAACAGGGACCTCAGGAGGCGATACTCAAAGAGCTGAGCAGACACGAACCACGCAATCAGCAGGCAATAAGCATGGAGCTCAGCAGTGACAAATCATGCTGCTCAACTGGCAATAATCAAGCACGTGACCAGGCAGGAATCACGCAGCTCAGCTGGCAATTGTCAAGCAGATGAGCCGACAGGAATCACGCAGCTCAGATGGCAATTGTCATGCAGATGAGCCGGCAAGAATCACGCAGCTCAGCAGGCCCTGATCACGTGACTCTGCAGGCACTCATCACGTGGCTGATCAAGTACAGATCACGTGACTGCGCATGCACTGATGACGTGGCTGATCAGGCACTGATCACATGGCTCATCATGCACTGATCACGTGTTTATCAGGCAATGATCAGTGACTGAGAGGCGCTGATCATGGGACTGTGCACGCACTGATCACGTGGCTATCATGCACTGATCACGTGACTGTGCATGCACTGATGACGTGGCTGTTCGGGCACTGATCACGTGTTTATCATACGGTGATCAGTGACTGACAGGCGCTGATCAGGGGACTGTGCACGGACAGTGCCGTCAGTGATCACGTGGCTGAGCAGGCACTGATATCTTGACTGAGCATGCACTGATAATGTGCCGGGAGCCGCGGAGGCATTCCACCATGTACTGGTCACGTGACTGATCATGCACTGATCACGTAATTGATCCTGCACTGAACACGTGGCTCATCATGCACTGATCACGTGGCTGATCACACATGTATCACGTGACTGATCATGCACTGATCACGTGGCTCTCATGCACTGATCACGTGGCTATCATGCACTGAACACGTGGCTGATCACGCAATGATCACGTAACTACCATGTACTGGTCACGTGATTGATCATGCACTGATCACGTAATTGATCCTGCACTGATCACCTGGCTCATCACGCACTGATCCGGTGGCTGATCACACACGTATCATGTGACTGATCATGTAAAGATCACGTGACTAATCATGAAGTGATCACGTGGCTATCCTGCACTGATAACGTGGATATCATGCACTGATCACGTGGCTGATCACACACGTATCACGTGACTGATCATGCACTGATCACGTGGCTATCATGCACTGATCACGTGGCTATCCTGCACTGATAACGTGGATATCATGCAATGATCACGTAGCTACCATGCACTGGTCACGTGACTGATCATGCACAGTCACGTGACTGATCATGAACAGATCACGTGACTGGTCATGCACTGATCACGTGGCTATCATGCACTGCTCTCGTGGCTGATCATGCAATGATCACACAGCTACCATGTACTGGTCACATGACTGATCATGCACTGATCACATAATTGATCATGCACTGATCACCTGGCTTATTATGCATTGATCATGTGACTGATCATGCACTGATCACGTGGCTACATTGCACTGATCACTTGGCTGGACATACACTGATCACGTGCCTGGTCATGCACTGATAACGTGGCTGATCATGCACTGATCACGTGACTGATCATGCACTGATCTCGTGTCTGATCATGCACTGATCACGTGGCTATCATGCACTGATGACGTGGCTGATCATGTGACTGATCATGCACTGATCACGTAGCTATCTAGCACTGATCACTTGGCTGATCATACACTCATCACGGGACTGATCATGCACTGATCACGGCGCTATCATGCATTGTCTACATGACCCAACATGCACTAATCACGTGGATGATCATACACTGATCACGTGACTGATCATACACTGATCATGTGAGAGATCATGCACTGATCACGTGGCTATCATGCACTGCTCACGCGGCTCTTCATGCAATGATTACGTAGCTACCATGTACTGGTCACGTGACTGATCTTGCACTGATCATGTAATTGATCATGCACTGATCATGTGGCTGATCATGCACTGATCACGTGGCTGATCATACACTGATCACGTGACTGATCATGCACTGATCACGTGACTGATCATGCACTGATCACGTGGCTATCATGCACTGATCACTTGGCTGGACATACACTGATCACGTGCCTGGTCATGCACTGATCACGTGGCTGATCATGCACTGATCACGTGACTGATCATGCACTGATGTCGTGTCTGATCATGCACTGATCACGTGGCTATCATGCACTGATGACGTGGCTGATCATGCACTGATCATGTGACTGATCATGCACTGATCACGTAGCTATCTTGCACTGATCACTTGGCTGATCATACACTCATCACGGGACTGATCATGCACTGATCACGGCGCTATCATGCATTGATTACATGACTCAACATGCACTGATCACCTGGATGATCATACACTGATCACGTGACTGATCATGCACTGATCATGTGACTGACCATGCACTGATCACGTGACTGATCATGCACTGATGAGTTGGCAATCATGCACTGATTACTTGGCTGATCATACACTGATCACATGACTGATAATGCACTGATCATCTGGCTATCGTGCACTCATTACCTGGCTATCGTGCACTGATCACGTGGTTGATCATACACTGATCACGAGACTGATCTTGCACTGATTACGTCTGTCTCATGCACTGATCACCTGACTGACCATGCACTGATCACGTGGATAAACATACACTGATCATGTGACAGATCATGCAGTGATCACGTGGCTATCATGCACTGCTCACGTGGCTGATCATGCAATGATCACGTAGCTACCATGTACTGGTCACGTGAGTGATCATGCACTGAGCACGTAATTGATCATACACTGATCAGGTGACTTATCATGCCCTGTTCACGTGACTGATCATGCACTGATCACGTGACTGATCATGCACTGATCTCATTGCTATCATGCACGGTTCACATGGCTGATCATGCAATGGTAACGTAGCTACCATGTACTGGTCACGTGACTGATCATGCACTGATCACGTGGCTGATCATGCAATGATCACGTAGCTACCATGTACTGGTCACGTGACTGATCATGCACTGATCACGTAATTGATCCTGCACTGATCACGTGGCTCATCATGCACTGATCATGTCGCTGATCACACATGTATCAAGTGACTGATCATGCACTGATCACGTGGCTCTTATGCACTGATCACGTGGCTATCATGCACTGATCACGTGGCTATCATGCACTGATCACGTGGCTGATCACGCAATGATCACGTAGCTACCATGTACTGGTCACGTGACTGATCATGCACTGATCACGTAATTGATCCTGCACTGATCACATGGCTCATCACGCACTGATCCGGTGGCTGATCACACACGTATCACGTGACTGATCATGTACAGATCACGTGACTAATCATGAAGTGATCACGTGGCTATCCTGCACTGATAAGGTGGATATCATGCACTGATCACGTGGCTGATCACACACGTATTACGTGACTGATCATGCACTGATCACCTGGCTATCATGCACTGATCACGTAGCTATCATGCACTGATCACGTGGCTGATCATGCAATGATCACGTAGCTACCATGCACTGGTCACGTGACTGATCATGCACTGATCACGTGACTGGTCATGCACTGATCACGTGGCTATCATGCACTGCTCTCGTGGCTGATCATGCAATGATCACGCAGCTACCATGTACTGGTCACATGACTGATCATGCACTGATCACATAATTGATCATGCACTGATCACCTGGCTTATCATGCATTGATCATGTGACTGATCATGTGCTGATCATGTTTGGTGTCACACACTGATCATGTGCCTCTGGAGGCAATGAACATAGAGCTGAGTAGGCAGGAATCAGTCAGCAGGCTATAATCATGGAACTCAGCTCCGAGAAATCATGCTGCTCAGCTGGCAATAATCAAGTAGATGAGCAGGCAGGAATAATGCAGCACAGGTGGCAATTGTCAAGGAGATGACAGGCAGGAATCGTACAGCTCAGCTGGCAATTGTCAAGCAGATGAGCAGACAGTAATCACGCAGCTCAGCAGGCCCTGATCACGTGACTGAGCATGCACTGTTCACGTGGCTGATCATGCACTGATCACGTGACTGATCATGCACTGATCACGTGGCTGATCATGCACTGATCACGTGGCTATCATGCACTGCTCACGTGGCTGATCTGGCAATGATCACGTAGCTACCATGTACTGGTCATGTAAGTGATCATGCACTGATCACGTAATTGATCATACACTGATCAAGTGACTTATCATGCACTGATCACGTGACTGATCATGCACTGATCTCGTTGCTATCATGCACGGTTCACATGGCTGATCATGCAATGATAACGTAGCTACCATGTACTGGTCACGTGACTGATCATGCACTGATCACGTGGCTGATCATGCAGTGATCACGTAGCTACCATGTACTGGTCACGTGACTGATCATGCACTGATCACGTAATTGATCCTGCACTGATCACGTGGCTCATCATGCACTGATCACGTGGCTGATCACACATGTATCACGTGACTGATCATTCACTGGTCACGTGGCTCTCATGCACTGATCACGTGGCTATCATGCACTGATCTCGTGGCTATCATGCACTGATCACGTGGCTGATCACGCAATGATCACGTAGCTACCATGTACTGGTCACGTGACTGATCATGCACTGATCACGTAATTGATCCTGCACTGATCACATGGCTCATCACGCACTGATCCGGTGGCTGATCACAAACGTATCACGTGACTCATCATGTACAGATCACGTGACTAATCATGAAGTGATCACGTGGTTATCCTGCACTGATAACGTGGATATCATGCACTGATCACGTGGCTGATCACACACATATCACGTGACTGATCATGCACTGATCACGTGGCTATCATGCACTGATCACGTAGCTATCATGCACTGATCACGTGACTGATCATGCACTGATTAGGTAATTGATCATGCATTGATCATTCTTGACATCTCTGATTAGCATATAAATAGTCGCCTAGGCCATCTCTCCTTCGAATACCCTGGATCAGTTGGGGCTGGTGCCCGGCAGGTGGCGACCGAACAGGGACCTCAGGAGGCGATACTCAAAGAGCTGAGCAGACACGAACCACGCAATCAGCAGGCAATAAGCATGGAGCTCAGCAGTGACAAATCATGCTGCTCAACTGGCAATAATCAAGCACGTGACCAGGCAGGAATCACGCAGCTCAGCTGGCAATTGTCAAGCAGATGAGCCGACAGGAATCACGCAGCTCAGATGGCAATTGTCATGCAGATGAGCCGGCAAGAATCACGCAGCTCAGCAGGCCCTGATCACGTGACTCTGCAGGCACTCATCACGTGGCTGATCAAGTACAGATCACGTGACTGCGCATGCACTGATGACGTGGCTGATCAGGCACTGATCACATGGCTCATCATGCACTGATCACGTGTTTATCAGGCAATGATCAGTGACTGAGAGGCGCTGATCATGGGACTGTGCACGCACTGATCACGTGGCTATCATGCACTGATCACGTGACTGTGCATGCACTGATGACGTGGCTGTTCGGGCACTGATCACGTGTTTATCATACGGTGATCAGTGACTGACAGGCGCTGATCAGGGGACTGTGCACGGACAGTGCCGTCAGTGATCACGTGGCTGAGCAGGCACTGATATCTTGACTGAGCATGCACTGATAATGTGCCGGGAGCCGCGGAGGCATTCCACCATGTACTGGTCACGTGACTGATCATGCACTGATCACGTAATTGATCCTGCACTGATCACGTGGCTCATCATGCACTGATCACGTGGCTGATCACACATGTATCACGTGACTGATCATGCACTGATCACGTGGCTCTCATGCACTGATCACGTGGCTATCATGCACTGATCACGTGGCTGATCACGCAATGATCACGTAGCTACCATGTACTGGTCACGTGATTGATCATGCACTGATCACGTAATTGATCCTGCACTGATCACCTGGCTCATCACGCACTGATCCGGTGGCTGATCACACACGTATCATGTGACTGATCATGTAAAGATCACGTGACTAATCATGAAGTGATCACGTGGCTATCCTGCACTGATAACGTGGATATCATGCACTGATCACGTGGCTGATCACACACGTATCACGTGACTGATCATGCACTGATCACGTGGCTATCATGCACTGATCACGTGGCTATCCTGCACTGATAACGTGGATATCATGCAATGATCACGTAGCTACCATGCACTGGTCACGTGACTGATCATGCACAGTCACGTGACTGATCATGAACAGATCACGTGACTGGTCATGCACTGATCACGTGGCTATCATGCACTGCTCTCGTGGCTGATCATGCAATGATCACACAGCTACCATGTACTGGTCACATGACTGATCATGCACTGATCACATAATTGATCATGCACTGATCACCTGGCTTATTATGCATTGATCATGTGACTGATCATGTGCCGATCATGTTTGGTGTCACACACTGATCATGTGCCTCTGGAGGCAATGAACATACAGCTGAGTAGGCAGGAATCAGTCAGCAGGCTATAATCATGGAACTCACCTCTGAGAAATCATGCTGCTCAGCTGGCAATAATCAAGTAGATGAGCAGGCAGGAATTACGCAGCACAGGTGGCAATTGTCAAGGAGATGACAGGCAGGAATCGTGCAGCTCAGCTGGAAATTGTCAAGCAGATGAGCAGACAGTAATCACGCAGCTCAGCAGGCCCTGATCACGTGGCTGATCATGCACTGATCACGTGGCTATCATGCACTGCTCACGTGGCTGATCTGGCAATGATCACGTAGCTACCATGTACTGGTTACGTGACTGATCATGCACTGATCACGTTATTGATTATGCACTGATCATGTGGCTGATCATGCACTGATCACGTGGCTGATCATACACTGATCACGTGACTGATCATGCACTGATCACGTGACTATCATGCACTGATCACTTGGCTGGACATACACTGATCACGTGCCTGGTCATGCACTGATCACGTGGCTGATCATGCACTGATCACGTGGCTGATCATACACACATCACGGGACTGATCATGCACTGATCACGGCGCTATCATGCATTGATTATATGACTCAACATGCACTGTTCACATGGCTGATCACACACCTAAAACGTGACTGATCATGCACTGATCATGTGACTGATCATGCACTGATCACGTAGCTATCTTGCACTGATCACTTGGCTGATCATACACTCATCACAGGACTGATCGTGCACTGATCACGGCGCTATCATGCATTGACTACATGACTCCACATGCACTGATCACGTGGATGATCATGCACTGATCACGTGACTGACCATGCACTGATCACGTGACTGATCATGCACTGATCACATGGCTGATCATGCAGTGATCACGTGGCTATCATGCACTGCACACGTGGCTGATCTGGCAATGATCACGTACCTACCATGTACTGGTCACGTGACTGATCATGCACTGATAATGTAATTGATCATGCACTGATCATGTGGCTGATCATGCACTGATCACGTGGCTGATCATACACTGATTACGTGACTGATCATGCACTGATCTCGTGACTGGTCATGCACTGATCACGTGGCTATCATGCACTGATCACTTGGCTGGACATACACTGATCACGTGCCTGGTCATGCACTGATAACGTGGCTGATCATGCACTGATCACGTGACTGATCATGCACTGATCTCGTGTTTGATCATGCACTGATCACGTGGCTATCATGCACTGATGACGTGGCTGATCATGTGACTGATCATGCACTGATCACGTAGCTATCTAGCACTGATCACTTGGCTGATCATACACTCATCACGGGACTGATCATGCACTGATCACGGCGCTATCATGCATTGTCTACATGACCCAACATGCACTAATCACGTGGATGATCATACACTGATCACGTGACTGATCATACACTGATCATGTGAGAGATCATGCACTGATCACATGGCTATCATGCACTGCTCACGCGGCTCTTCATGCAATGATTACGTAGCTACCATGTACTGGTCACGTGACTGATCTTGCACTGATCATGTAATTGATCATGCACTGATCATGTGGCTGATCATGCACTGATCACGTGGCTGATCATACACTGATCACGTGACTGATCATGCACTGATCACGTGACTGATCATGCACTGATCACGTGGCTATCATGCACTGATCACTTGGCTGGACATACACTGATCACGTGCCTGGTCATGCACTGATCACGTGGCTGATCATGCACTGATCACGTGACTGATCATGCACTGATGTCGTGTCTGATCATGCACTGATCACGTGGCTATCATGCACTGATGACGTGGCTGATCATGCACTGATCATGTGACGGATCATGCACTGATCACGTAGCTATCTTGCACTGATCACTTGGCTGATCATACACTCATCACAGGACTGATCGTGCACTGATCACGGCGCTATCATGCATTGACTACATGACTCCACATGCACTGATGACGTGGCTGATCATACACTCATCACGGGACTGATCATGCACTGATCACGGCGCTATCATGCATTGATTACATGACTCAACATGCACTGATCACCTGGATGATCATACACTGATCACGTGACTGATCATGCACTGATCATGTGACTGACCATGCAATGATCACGTGACTGATAATGCACTGATGAGTTGGCAATCATGCACTGATTACTTGGCTGATCATACACTGATCACATGACTGATAATGCACTGATCATCTGGCTATCGTGCACTCATTACCTGGCTATTGTGCACTGATCACGTGGTTGATCATACACTGATCACGAGACTGATCTTGCACTGATTACGTCTGTATCATGCACTGATCACCTGACTGACCATGCACTGATCACGTGGATAAACATACACTGATCATGTGACAGATCATGCAGTGATCACGTGGCTATCATGCACTGCTCACGTGGCTGATCATGCAATGATCACGTAGCTACCATGTACTGGTCACGTGAGTGATCATGCACTGAGCACGTAATTGATCATACACTGATCAGGTGACTTATCATGCACTGTTCACGTGACTGATCATGCACTGATCACGTGACTGATCATGCACTGATCTCATTGCTATCATGCACGGTTCACATGGCTGATCATGCAATGGTAACGTAGCTACCATGTACTGGTCACGTGACTGATCATGCACTGATCACGTGGCTGATCATGCATTGATCACGTAGCTACCATGTACTGGTCACGTGACTGATCATGCACTGATCACGTAATTGATCCTGCACTGATCACGTGGCTCATCATGCACTGATCATGTCGCTGATCACACATGTATCAAGTGACTGATCATGCACTGATCACGTGGCTCTTATGCACTGATCACGTGGCTATCATGCACTGATCACGTGGCTATCATGCACTGATCACGTGGCTGATCACGCAATGATCACGTAGCTACCATGTACTGGTCACGTGACTGATCATGCACTGATCACGTAATTGATCCTGCACTGATCACATGGCTCATCACGCACTGATCCAGTGGCTGATCACACACGTATCACGTGACTGATCATGTACAGATCACGTGACTAATCATGAAGTGATCACGTGGCTATCCTGCACTGATAAGGTGGATATCATGCACTGATCACGTGGCTGATCACACACGTATTACGTGACTGATCATGCACTGATCACCTGGCTATCATGCACTGATCACGTAGCTATCATGCACTGATCACGTGGCTGATCATGCAATGATCACGTAGCTACCATGCACTGGTCACGTGACTGATCATGCACTGATCACGTGACTGGTCATGCACTGATCACGTGGCTATCATGCACTGCTCTCGTGGCTGATCATGCAATGATCACGCAGCTACCATGTACTGGTCACATGACTGATCATGCACTGATCACATAATTGATCATGCACTGATCACCTGGCTTATCATGCATTGATCATGTGACTGATCATGTGCTGATCATGTTTGGTGTCACACACTGATCATGTGCCTCTGGAGGCAATGAACATAGAGCTGAGTAGGCAGGAATCAGTCAGCAGGCTATAATCATGGAACTCAGCTCCGAGAAATCATGCTGCTCAGCTGGCAATAATCAAGTAGATGAGCAGGCAGGAATTATGCAGCACAGGTGGCAATTGTCAAGGAGATGACAGGCAGGAATCGTGCAGCTCAGCTGGAAATTGTCAAGCAGATGAGCAGACAGTAATCACGCAGCTCAGCAGGCCCTGATCACGTGACTGAGCATGCACTGTTCACATGGCTGATCACACACCTATCACGTGACTGATCATGCACTGATCATGTGACTGATCATGCACTGATCACGTAGCTACCATGTACTGGTCACGTGACTGATCTTGCACTGATCACGTAATTGATCATGCACTGATCATGTGGCTGATCATGCACTGATCACGTGGCTGATCATACACTGATCACGTGACTGATCATGCACTGATCACGTGACTGATCATGCACTGATCACGTGGCTATCATGCACTGATCACTTGGCTGGACATACACTTATCACGTGCCTGGTCACGCACTGATAACGTGGCTGATCATGCACTGATCACGTGACTGATCATGCACTGATCTCGTGTCTGATCATGCACTTATCACGTGGCTATCATGCACTGATGACGTGGCTGATCATGCACTGATCATGTGACTGATCATGCACTGATCACGTAGCTATCTTGCACTGATCACTTGGCTGATCATACACTCATAACGGGACTGATCATGCACTGATCACGGCGCTATCATGCATTGATTACATGACTCAACATGCACTGATCACCTGGATGATCATGCACTGATCACGTGACTGATCATGCACTGATCACGTGGCTGACCATGCACTGATCACGTGACTGATCATGCACTGGATCATGCACTGATCATACACTGATCACATGACTGATAATGCACTGATCATCTGGCTATCGGGCACTCATTACCTGGCTATCGTGCACTGATAACGTGGTTGATCATACACTGATCACGAGACTGATCTTGCACTGATTACGTAGTATCATGCACTGATCACCTGACTGCCCATGCACTGATCACGTGGATAAACATACACTGATCATGTGACAGATCATGCAGTGATCACGTGGCTATCATGCACTGCTCACGTGGCTGATCATGCAATGATCACGTAGCTACCATGTACTGGTCACGTGAGTGATCATGCACTGAGCACGTAATTGATCATACACTGATCACGTGACTTATCATGCACTGATCACGTGACTGATCATGCACTGATCACGTGACTGATCATGCACTGATCTCGTTGCTATCCTGCACGGTTCACAAGGCTGATCATGCAATGATAACGTAGCTACCATGAACTGGTCACGTGACTGATCATGCACTGATCACGTGGCTGATCATGCAATGATCACGTAGCTACCATGTACTGGTCACGTGACTGATCATGCACTGATCACGTAATTGATCCTGCACTGATCACGTGGCTGATCATGCACTGATCACGTGGCTGATCATGGATCATGCACTGATCACGTGATCATGCACTGATCACGTGGCTATCATGCACTGATCTGATCATGCACTGATCACGTGATCATGCACTGATCACGTGGCTGATCATGTACTGATCACGTGACTGATCATGCACTGATCACGTGGCTGATCCTGCACTGATAACGTGGCTCATCATGCACTGATCACGTGGCTGATCACACACGTATCACGTGACTGATCATGCACTGATCACGTGGCTATCATGCACTGATCACGTAGCTATCATGCACTGATCACGTGGCTGATCATGCAATGATCACGTAGCTACCATGCACTGGTCACGTGACTGATCATGCACTGATCAGGTAATTGATCATGCACTGATCACGTGACTGATCATGCACAGTCACGTGACTGATCATGCACAGATGACGTGACTGGTCATGCACTGATCACGTGGCTATCATGCACTGGTCTCGTGGCTGATCATGCAATGATCACGCAGCTACCATGTACTGGTCACATGACTGATCATGCACTGATCACATAATTGATCATGCACTGATCACCTGGCTTATCATGCATTGATCATGTGACTGATCATGTGCTGATCATGTTTGGTGTTACACACTGATCATGTGCCTCTGGAGGCAATGAACATAGAGCTGAGTAGGCAGGAATCAGTCAGCAGGCTATAATCATGGAACTCACCTCTGAGAAATCATGCTGCTCAGCTGGCAATAATCAAGTAGATGAGCAGGCAGGAATTACGCAGCACATGTGGCAATTGTCAAGGAGATGACAGGCAGGAATCGTGCAGCTCAGCTGGAAATTGTCAAGCAGATGAGCAGACAGTAATCACGCAGCTCAGCAGGCCCTGATCACGTGACTGAGCATGCACTGTTCACATGGCTGATCACACACCTATCACGTGATTGATCATGCACTGATCATGTGACTGATCATGCACTGATCACGTAGCTACCATGTACTGGTCACGTGACTCATCTTGCAATGATCACGTGTTTGTTCATGCACTGATCATGTGGCTGATCATGCACTGATCACGTGACTGATCATGCTCTGATCACGTGGCTATCATGCACTGATCACTTGGCTCATCATACACTCATCACGGGACTGATCGTGCACTGATCACGGCGCTATCATGCATTGACTACATGACTGCACATGCACTGATCACGTGGATGATCATGCACTGATCACGTGACTGATCATGCACTGATCACGTGGCTGATCATGCACTGATCACGTGGCTATCATGCACTGCTCACGTGGCTGATCTGGCAATGATCACGTAGCTACCATGTACTGGTCACGTGACTGATCATGCACTGATCACGTAATTGATCATGCACTGATCATGTGGCTGATCATGCACTGATCACTTGGCTGATCATACACTCATCACGGGACTGATCGTGCACTGATCACGGTGCTATCATGCATTGACTACATGACTCCACATGCACTGATCACGTGGATGATCATGCACTGATCACTTGACTGATCATGCACTGATCACGTGGCTATCATGCACTGATCACTTGGCTGATCATACACTCATCACGGGACTGATCGTGCACTGATCACGGCGCTATCATGCATTGACTACATGACTCCACATGCACTGATCACGTGGATGATCATGCACTGATCACGTGACTGATCATGCACTGATCACGTGGCTATCATGCACTGATCACTTGGCTGGACATACACTGATCACGTGCCTGGTCATGCACTGATCACGTGGCTGATCATGCACTGATCACGTGACTGATCATTCACTGATCTCGTGTCTGATCATGCACTGATCACGTGTCTATCATGCACTGATGACTTGGCTGATCATACACTCATCACGGGACTGATCATGCACTGATCACGGCGCTATCAAGCATTGATTATATGACTCAACATGCACTGATCACCTGGATGTTCATACACTGATCACGTGACTGATCATGCACTGATCATGTGCCTGACCATGCACTGATCATGTGACTGATCATGCACTGATGAGTTGGCAATCATGCACTGATTACTTGGCTGATCATACACTGATCACATGACTGATAATGCACTGATCATCTGGCTATCGTGCACTCATTACCTGGCTATCGTGCACTGATCACGGGGTTGATCATACACTGATCACGAGACTGATCTTGCACTGATTACGTCTGTATCATGCACAGATCACCTGACTGCCCATACACTGATCACGTGGATAAACATACACTGCTCATGTGACAGATCATGCAGTGATCACGCGGCTATCATGCACTGCTCACGTGGCTGATCATGCAATGATCACGTAGCTACCATGTACTGGTCACGAGAGTGATCATGCACTGATCACGTAATTGATCATACAATGATCAGGTGACTTATCATGCACTGTTCACGTGACTGATCATGCACTGATCTCGTGACTGATCATGCCCTGATCTCGTTGCTATCATGCACGGTTCACATGGCTGATCATGCAATGATAACGTAGCTACCATGTACTGATCACGTGACTGATCATGCACTGATCACGTGGCTGATCATGCAATGATCACTTAGCTACCATGTACTGGTCACGTGACTGATCATGCACTGATCACGTAATTGATCCTGCACTGATCACGTGGCTCATCATGCACTGATCACGTGGCTGATCACACATGTATCACGTGACTGATAATGCACTGATCACGTGGCTCTCATGCACGGATCACGAGGCTATCATGCACTGATCACGTGGCCGATCACGCAATGATCACGTAGCTACCATGTACTGCTCACGTGACTGATCATGCACTGATCACGTAATTGATCCTGCACTGATCACATGGCTCATCACGCACTGATCCAGTGGCTGATCACACACGTATCACGTGACTGATCATATACAGATCACGTGACTAATCATGAAGTGATCACGTGGCTATCCTTCACTGATCACGTGGATATCATGCACTGATCACATGGCTGATCACACACTGATCACGTGACTGATCATGCACTGATCACGTGGCTATCATGCACTGTCACGTTGCTGATCATGCAATGATCACGTAGCTACCATGCACTGGTCACGTGACTGATCATGCACTGATCAGGTAATTGATCATGCACTGATCACGTGACTGATCATGCACAGATCACGGGACTGATCATGCACAGATCACATGGCTATCATGCACTGTTCACGTGGCTGGTCATGCACAGATCACGTGACTAATCATGAACTGATCACGTAGCAATCATTCACTGATCACCTGGCTGATCATGCACTGATCACGTGGCTATCATGCAATGATCACGTGGCTATCATGCACTGATCACGTGGCTGATCATGCACTGATACCGTGACTGAGCATGGACTGATCACATAACTATCATGTAGTGATCACGTGACTTAATGGCGCTGACCATGTGACTGATCATGCGCTGAGCATGTTTGCTATCATACACAGATCATGTGCCTCTGGAGGCAATAAACAAAAAGCTGAGTAGGCATGAATCAAGCAGTCAGCAGGCAATAATCATGGAACTCAGCTGTGAGGAATCATGCTGCTCAGCTGGCAATAATCAAGCAGCTGAGCAGGCAGGAATTACACAGCACAGCTGGCAATTGTCAAGCAGATGACAGGTAGGAATCATGCAGCTAAGCTGGCAATTGTCAAGCGAATGAGCGGACAGTAATGACGCAGCTCAACAGGCCCTGATCACGTGACTGAGCATGCACTGTTCACCTGGCTGATCATACACTGATCACGTGATTGATCATGCACTGATCACTTGGATATCATGCACTGTTCACCTGGCTGATCATACACTGATCAGGTAGTTGATCATGCACTGATCACATGGCTGATCATCCACTGATCACGTAGCTACCATGTACTGGTCCCGGGAGTGATCATGCACTGATCACGTAATTGATCATGCACTGATCACGTGGCTGATCATGCACTAAACACGTGACTGATCATGCACTGATCACGCAGCTACCATGTACTGGTTACATGACTGATCATGCACTGATCACGTAATTGATCATGCACTGATCACCTGGCTTATCATGCATTCATCATGTGACTGATCATGTGATGATCATGTTTGGTGTCACACACTGATCATGTGCATCTGGAGGCAATGAACAAAGAGCTGAGTAGGCAGGAATCAGTCAGCAGGCTATAATCATGGAACTCAGCTCTGAGAAATCATGCTGCTCAGCTGGCAATAATCAAGTAGATGAGCAGGCAGGAATTACGCAGCACATGTGGCAATTGTCAAGGAGATGACAGGCAGGAATCGTACAGCTCAGCTGGCAATTGTCAAGCAGATGAGCAGACAGTAATCACGCAGCTCAGCAGGCCCTGATCACGTGACTGAGCATGCACTGTTCACGTCGCTGATCACACACCTATCACGTGAATGATCATGCACTGATCACGTGGCTCTCATGCACTGATCACGTGATTGCGCATGCACTGTTCACGTAATTGTATGCACTACTCACGTGGCTATCATGCACTGATGACGTGGCTGATCATGCACTGATCACGGAGCTATCTTGCAGTGATCACTTGGCTGAACATACACTCATCACGGGACTTATCGTGCACTGATTACGGCGCTATCATGCATTGACTACATGACTCCACATGCACTGATCACGTGGATGATCATGCACTGATCACGTGACTGACCATGCACTGATCACGTGACTGAATATGCACTGATCACGTGGCTGATCATGCACTGATCACGTGGCTATCATGCACTACTCACGTGGCTGATCATGCAATGATCACGTAGCTATCATGTACTGGTCACGTGATTGATCATGCACTGATCAAGTAATAGATCATGCACTGGTCATGTGGCTGATCATGCACTGATCACGTGGCTGATCATACACTGATCACGTGACTGATCATGCACTGATCACGTGACTGATCATGCACTGATCACGTGGCTATCATGCACTGATCACGTGGCTGATCATGCACTGTTCACGTGTCTGATCATGCACTGATCACGTGGCTATCATGCACTGATCACGTGGCTATCATGCACAGATCACGTGGCTGATCATGCAATGATCACGTAGCTACCATGTACTGGTCACGTGACTGATCATGCACTGATCACGTGGCTGATCAGGCACTGATCACGTGACTGATCATGCACTGTTCACGAGACTCATCATGCACTGATCACGTGGATATCATGCACTGATCACGTGTTTGATCATACACTGTTCACTTGTCTGACCATGCACTGCTCACGTGGATGATCATACACTGTTCACGTAACTGATCATGCACTGATCACGTGGATATCATGCACTGATCACGTGGCTGAACATGCACTGTTCACGTGGCTTACCATTCACCTGTCACGTGACTTGTCATGCACTGATCAGGTGGCACTCAAGCACTGATCACGTGGCTGATCATACACTGATCACGTGTCTGCTCATGCACTGATCATGTGTCTGATCATGCACTGCTCACGTGGCAGGTCATGCAATGATCACGTAGCTACCATATACTGGTCACGGGACTGATCATGCACAGATCACGTAAATGATCAAGCACTGTTCCCGTGACTGATCATGTACTGATCACGTGACGGATCATTCACTGACCCCGTGGCTATCATGCTGTCCTCCCGTGGGTGATCATGCAATGATCACGTAGCAACCATGTACTGGTCACCTGACTGATCATGCACTGATAATGTAATTGATCCAGCACTGATCTCGTGGCTCATCATGCACTGATCACGTGACTGTTCACCCACTGATCACTTGACTGATCATGCACTGATCACGTGGCTATAATGCCCTGAGTACTTGGCTGATCATACACTTTTCACGTGCCTGGTCATGCACAGATCACGTGACTAATCATGAACTTATCACGTGGCTATAATTCTCTGATCACGTGGCTGATCATACACTGTTCAAGTTCCTGGTCATGCACTGATCACGTGACTAATGATGAACTGATCACGGGGCTATAATTCACTGATCACGTGGATATCATGCACTGATCACGTGCCTGATCATGCACAGATCAGGTGACTAATCATGAACTGATCACGTGGTATCATGCACTGATCACGTGGCTGATCATACACTGTTCACGTGTCTGATCATGCACTGATCACGTGGCTGATCATACACTGATCACGTGACTGATCATGCACTGATCACGTGGCTATCATGCACTGCTCACGTGGCTGATCATGCAATGTTCACACAGCTACCATGTACTGGTCACATGACTGATCATGCACTGATCACATAATTGATCATGCACTGATCACCTGGCTTATCATGCATTGATCATGTGACTGATCATGTGCTGATCATTTTTGATGTCACACACTGATCATGTGTCTCTGGAGGCAATGAACACAGAGCTGAGTAGGCAGGAATCAGTCAGCAGGCTATAATCATGGAACTCAACTCTGAGAAATCATGCTGCTCAGCTGGCAATAATCAAGTAGATGAGCAGGCAGGAATTACGCAGCACAGGTGGCAATTGTCAAGGAGATGACAGGCAGGAATCGTGCAGCTCAGCTGGAAATTGTCAAGCAGATGAGCAGACAGTAATCACGCAGCTCAGCAGGCCCTGATCACGTGACTGAGAATGCACTGTTCACATGGCTGATCACACACCTATCACGTGACTGATCATGCACTGATCACGTAGCTATCTTGCACTGATCACTTGGCTGATCATACACTCATCACGGGACTGATCGTGCACTGATCACGGCGCTATCATGCATTGACTACCTGACTCCACATGCACTGATCACGTGGATGATCATGCACTGATCACGTGACTGACAGTGCACTGATCACGTGACTGATCAGGCACTGATCACATGGCTGATCATGCACTGATCACGTGGCTATCCTGCACTGCTCACGTGGCTGATGAGGCAATGATCACGTAGTTACCATGTACTGGTCACGTGACTGATCATGCACTGATCACGTAATTGATCATGCACTGATCACGTGGCTGATCATGCACTGATTACGTGGCTGATCATACACTGATCACGTGACTGATCATGCACTGATCACGTGACTGATCATGCACTGATCACGTGGCTATCATGCACTGATCACTTGGCTGGATATACACTGAGCACGTGCCTGGTCATGCACTGATCACGTGGCTAATCATGCACTGATCACGTGACTGATCATGCACTGATCTCGTGTCTAATCATGCACTGATCACGTGGCTATCATGCACTGCTCACGTGGCTGATCATGGGTTGATCACTCAGCTACCATGTACTGGTCACATGACTGATCATGCACTGATCACGTGACTGATCATGCAGTGATCACGTGGCTATCATGCACTACTCACGTGCCTGATCATGCAATGATTACGTAGCTACCATTTACAGGTCAGGTGAATGATCATACAACCATCAGGTGACTGATCATGCACTGATCACGTAATTGATCATGCACTGATCACCTGGCTTATCATGCATTCATCATGTGACTGATCATGCGCTGATCATGTTTGCTATCATACACTGATCATGTGCCTCTGGAGGCAATAAACAAAGAACTGAGTAGGCACGAATCAAACAGTCAGCAGGCAATAATCATGGAAATCAGCTGTGAGGAATCATGCTGCTCAGCTGGCAATAATCAAGCAGCTGAACAGGCAGGAATTACGCAGCACAGCTGGCAATTGTCAAGCAGATGACAGGCAGGAATCGTGCAGCTCAGCTGGCAATTGTCAAGCAGATGAGCAGACAGTAATCACGCAGCTCAGCAGGCACTCATCACGTGACTGAGCATGCACTGTTCACGTGGCTGATCATACACTGATCACGTGATTGATCATGCACTGATCACTTGGATATCATGCACTGATCACGTGGCTGATCATACACTGTTCACGTGTCTGACCATGCACTGATCACGTGGCTGATCATACACTGCTCACGTAACTGATCATGCACTGATCACGTGGCTATCATGCACTGAATACGTGGCTGAACATGCACTTTTCACGTGGCTGATCACACACCTGTCACGTGACATATCATGCACTGATCACCTGTCAATCATGCACTGATCACGTGGCTGATCACACACGTATCACGTGACTGATCATGCACTGATCACGTGGCTAATCATGCAATGATCACGTAGCTATCATGCACTGGTCACGTGGCTATCATGCACTGATCACGTGGCTATCATGCACTGACCACGTGGCTATCATGCACTGATCACGTGGCTGACATCGCAATGATCACGTAGCTACCATGTACTGGTCACGTGACTGATCATGCACTCATCACGTAATTGATCCTGCACGGATCACATGGCTCATCACCCACTGATCCGGTGGCTGATCACACACGTATCACGTGACTGATCATGTAGAGATCACGTGACTAATCATGAAGTGATCACGTGGCTATCCTGCACTGATAACGTGGATATCATGCACTGATTACGTGGCTGATCACACACGTATCACGTGACTGATCATGCACTGATCACGTGGCTATCATGCACTGATCACGTAGCTATCATGCACTGATCACGTGGCTGACCATGCAGTGATCACGTAGCTACCATGCACTGGTCACCTGACTGATCATGCACTGATCAGGTAATTGATCATGCACTGATCACGTGACTGATCATGCACAGTCACGTGACTGATCATGCACAGATCACATGACTGGTCATGCACTGATCACGTGGCTATCATGCACTGCTCTCATGGCTGATCATGCAATGATCACGCAGCTACCATGTACTGTTCACATGACTGATCATGCACTGATCACATAATTGATCATGCACTGATCACCTGGCTTATCATGCATTGATCATGTGACTGATCATGTGCTGATCATGTTTGGTGTCACACACTGATCATGTGCCTCTGGAGGCAATGAACATAGAGCTGAGTAGGCAGGAATCAGTCAGCAGGCTATAATCATGGAACTCACCTCTGAGAAATCATGCTGCTCAGCTGGCAATAATCAAGTAGATGAGCAGGCAGGAATTACGCAGCACAGGTGGCAATTGTCAAGGAGATGACAGGCAGGAATCGTGCAGCTCAACTGGAAATTGTCAAGCAGATGAGCAGACAGTAATCACGCAGCTCAGCAGGCCCTGATCACATGACTGAGCATGCACTGTTCACATGGCTGATCACACACCTATCACGTGACTGATCATGCACTGATCATGTGACTGATCATGCACTGATCACGTGGCTGATCATGCACTGATCACGTGGCTGATCATACACTGATCACGGGACTGATCATGCACTGATCACGGGCTATCATGCATTGACTACATGACTCACATGCACTGATCACGTGGATGATCATGCACTGATCACGTGACTGATCATGCACTGATCACGTGGCTGATCATGCACTGATCACGTGGCTATCATGCACTGATCACGTGGCTGATCATGCAATGATCACGTAGCTACCATGTACTGGTCACGTGACTGATCATGCACTGATCACGTAATTCATCATGCACTGATCACGTGGCTGATCATGCACTGATCACGTGACTGATCATGCACTGATCACGTGGCTATCATGCACTGATCACGTGGCTGATCATGCACTGATCACGTGGCTGATCATGCACTGATCACGTGGCTGATCATGCACTGATCACGTGACTGATCATGCACTGATCACGTGGCTATCATGCACTGATCACGTGGCTGATCATGCACTGATCACGTGGCTGATCACACACTGTCACGTGACTGATCATGCACTGATCACGTGGCACTCATGCACTGATCACGTGGCTGATCATGCACTGATCACGTGACTGATCATGCACTGATCACGTGGCTATCATGCACTGATCACGTGGCTGATCATGCACTGATCACGCAGGTACCATGTACTGATCACGTGACTGATCATGCACTGATCACGTGATTGATCATGCACTGATCACGTGACTGATCATGCACTGATCACGTGGCTGATCACACACTGATCACGTGGCTGATCATGCACTGATCACGTGGCTGATCATGCATTGATCATGTGACTGATCATGTGCTAATCATGTTTGGTGTCATACACTGATCATGTGCCTCTGGAGGCAATGAACATAGAGCTGAGTAGGCAGGAATCAGTCAGCAGGCTATAATCATGGAACTCAGCTCTGAGAAATCATGCTGCTCAGCTGGCAATAATCAAGTAGATGAGCAGGCAGGAATTACGCAGCACAGGTGGCAATTGTCAAGCAGATGACAGGCAGGAATCGTGCAGCTCAGCTGGCAATTGTCAAGCAGATGAGCAGACAGTAATCACGCAGCTCAGCAGGCCCTGATCACGTGACTGAGCATGCACTGTTCACGTGGCTGATCACACACTGATCACGTGACTGATCATGCACTGATCACGTGACTGATCATGCACTGATCACGTGGCTATCATGCACTGATCACGTGGCTGATCATGCACTGATCACGGGACTGATCATGCACTGATCACGGCGCTATCATGCACTGACTACATGACTCCACATGCACTGATCACGTGGATGATCATGCACTGATCACGTGGCTGATCATGCACTGATCACGTAGCTACCATGCACTGATCACGTGGCTGATCATGCACTGATCACGTAGCTACCATGTACTGATCACGTGACTGATCATGCACTGATCACGTAACTGATCATGCACTGATCACGTGGCTGATCATGCACTGATCACGTGACTGATCATGCACTGATCACGTGGCTATCATGCACTGATCACGTGGCTGATCATGCACTGATCACGTGCCTGATCATGCACTGATCACGTGGCTGATCATGCACTGATCACGTGACTGATCATGCACTGATCACGTGACTGATCATGCACTGATCACGTGGCTATCATGCACTGATCACGTGGCTGATCATGCACTGATCACGGGACTGATCATGCACTGATCACAGGCTATCATGCACTGATCACGTGACTGATCATGCACTGATCACGTGGCTGATCATGCACTGATCACGTGACTGATCATGCACTGATCACGTGACTGATCATGCACTGATCACGTGACTGATCATGCACTGATCAGTGGCAATCATGCACTGATCACGTGGCTGATCATGCACTGATCACGTGACTGATCATGCACTGATCACTGGCTATCATGCACTGATCACGTGGCTATCATGCACTGATCACGTGGCTGATCATGCACTGATCACGTGACTGATCATGCACTGATCACGTCTATCATGCACTGATCACGTGACTGCAAATGCACTGATCACGTGGATGATCATACACTGATCATGTGACTGATCATGCACTGATCACGTGGCTATCATGCACTGATCACGTGGCTGATCATGCACTGATCACGTAGCTACCATGTACTGATCACGTGACTGATCATGCACTGATCACGTAATTGATCATGCACTGATCACGTGACTTATCATGCACTGATCACGTGACTGATCATGCACTGATCACGTGACTGATCATGCACTGATCACGTGCTATCATGCACTGATCACGTGGCTGATCATGCACTGATCACGTAGCTACCATGCACTGATCACGTGACTGATCATGCACTGATCACGTGGCTGATCATGCACTGATCACGTGGCTATCATGCACTGATCACGTGACTGATCATGCACTGATCACGTAATTGATCATGCACTGATCACGTGGCTGATCATGCACTGATCACGTGGCTGATCATGCACTGATCACGTGACTGATCATGCACTGATCACGTGGCTATCATGCACTGATCACGTGGCTGATCATGCACTGATCACGTGGCTGATCATGCACTGATCACGTAGCTACCATGCACTGATCACGTGACTGATCATGCACTGATCACGTAATTGATCATGCACTGATCACGTGGCTCATCATGCACTGATCACGTGGCTGATCACACATGATCACGTGACTGATCATGCACTGATCACGTGGCTGTCATGCACTGATCACGTGGCTATCATGCACTGATCACGTGGCTATCATGCACTGATCACGTGGCTGATCATGCAATGATCACGTAGCTACCATGTACTGGTCACGTGACTGATCATGCACTGATCACGTAATTGATCATGCACTGATCACGTGGCTCATCATGCACTGATCCGTGGCTGATCACACACTATCACGTGACTGATCATGCACTGATCACGTGACTAATCATGCACTGATCACGTGGCTATCATGCACTGATCACGTGGATATCATGCACTGATCACGTGGCTGATCACACACGTATCACGTGACTGATCATGCACTGATCACGTGGCTATCATGCACTGATCACGTAGCTATCATGCACTGATCACGTGGCTGATCATGCACTGATCACGTAGCTACCATGCACTGGTCACGTGACTGATCATGCACTGATCACGTAATTGATCATGCACTGATCACGTGACTGATCATGCACTGATCACGTGACTGATCATGCACTGATCACGTGACTGATCATGCACTGATCACGTGGCTATCATGCACTGATCACGTGGCTGATCATGCACTGATCACGCAGCTACCATGTACTGATCACATGACTGATCATGCACTGATCACATAACTGATCATGCACTGATCACGTGGCTTATCATGCATTGATCATGTGACTGATCATGTGCTGATCATGTTTGGTGTCACACACTGATCATGTGCCTCTGGAGGCAATGA
This sequence comes from Bos javanicus, assembly GCF_032452875.1. Classification (NCBI taxonomy): domain Eukaryota; kingdom Metazoa; phylum Chordata; class Mammalia; order Artiodactyla; family Bovidae; genus Bos; species Bos javanicus. Next base: position 690,069 of record NW_026893610.1, on the reverse strand, counting down.
ACAAAGAGCTGAGTAGGCAGGAATCAGTCAGCAGGCAATAATCATGGAACTCAGCTGTGAGAAATCATGCTGCTCAGCTGGCAATAATCAAGCAGATGAGCAGGCAGGAATTACGCAGCACAGCTGGCAATTGTCAAGCAGATGACAGGCAGGAATCGTGCAGCTCAGCTGGCAATTGTCAAGCAGATGAGCAGACAGTAATCACGCAGCTCAGCAGGCCCTGATCACGTGACTGAGCATGCACTGTTCACGTGGCTGATCACACACTGATCACGTGACTGATCATGCACTGATCATGTGACTGATCATGCACTGATCACGTGGCTGATCATGCACTGATCACGTGGCTGATCATGCACTGATCACGGGACTGATCATGCACTGATCACGGGCTATCATGCACTGACTACATGACTATCATGCACTGATCACGTGGCTGATCATGCACTGATCACGTGACTGATCATGCACTGATCACGTGACTGATCATGCACTGATCACGTGGCTGATCATGCACTGATCACGTGGCTATCATGCACTGCTCACGTGGCTGATCATGCAATGATCACGTAGCTATCATGCACTGGTCACGTGACTGATCATGCACTGATCACGTAATTGATCATGCACTGATCACGTGGCTGATCATGCACTGATCACGTGGCTGATCATGCACTGATCACGTGACTGATCATGCACTGATCACGTGACTGATCATGCACTGATCACGTGGCTATCATGCACTGCTCACGTGGCTGATCATGCAATGATCACGTAGCAACCATGTACTGGTCACGTGACTGATCATGCACTGATCACGTAATTGATCATGCACTGATCACGTGGCTCATCATGCACTGATCACGTGGCTGATCACACACGTATCACGTGACTGATCATGCACTGATCACGTGGCTATCATGCACTGATCACGTGGCTATCATGCACTGATCACGTGGATATCATGCACTGATCACGTGGCTGATCACACACGTATCACATGACTGATCATGCACTGATCACGTGGCTATCATGCACTGATCACGTGGCTGATCATGCAATGATCACGTAGCTACCATGTACTGGTCACGTGACTGATCATGCACTGATCACGTAATTGATCATGCACTGATCACGTGGCTGATCATGCACTGATCACGTGGCTGATCATGCACTGATCACGTGACTGATCATGCACTGATCACGTGGCTATCATGCACTGATCACGTGGCTGATCATGCACTGATCACGTGCCTGATCATGCACTGATCACGTGGCTGATCATGCACTGATCACGTGACTGATCATGCACTGATCACGTGTCTGATCATGCACTGATCACGTGGCTATCATGCACTGATCACGTGGCTGATCATGCACTGATCACGTGACTGATCATGCACTGATCACGTGGCTATCATGCACTGATCACGTGGCTGATCATGCACTGATCACGGGACTGATCATGCACTGATCACGGCGCTATCATGCACTGATCACATGACTGATCATGCACTGATCACGTGGATGATCATGCACTGATCACGTGACTGATCATGCACTGATCACGTGACTGATCATGCACTGATCACGTGACTGATCATGCACTGATCAGTGGCAATCATGCACTGATCACGTGGCTGATCATACACTGATCACGTGACTGATCATGCACTGATCACTGGCTATCATGCACTGATCACGTGGCTATCATGCACTGATCACGTGGCTGATCATGCACTGATCACGTGACTGATCATGCACTGATCACGTCTGATCATGCACTGATCACGTGACTGATCATGCACTGATCACGTGGATGATCATACACTGATCATGTGACTGATCATGCACTGATCACGTGGCTATCATGCACTGCTCACGTGGCTGATCATGCACTGATCACGTAGCTACCATGTACTGGTCACGTGACTGATCATGCACTGATCACGTAATTGATCATGCACTGATCACGTGACTGATCATGCACTGATCACGTGACTGATCATGCACTGATCACGTGACTGATCATGCACTGATCACGTGGCTATCATGCACTGATCACGTGGCTGATCATGCACTGATCACGTAGCTATCATGCACTGATCACGTGACTGATCATGCACTGATCACGTGGCTGATCATGCACTGATCACGTAGCTATCATGCACTGGTCACGTGACTGATCATGCACTGATCACGTGATTGATCATGCACTGATCACGTGGCTCATCATGCACTGATCACGTGGCTGATCACACATGATCACGTGACTGATCATGCACTGATCACGTGGCTGTCATGCACTGATCACGTGGCTATCATGCACTGATCACGTGGCTATCATGCACTGATCACGTGGCTGATCATGCACTGATCACGTAGCTACCATGTACTGATCACGTGACTGATCATGCACTGATCACGTAATTGATCATGCACTGATCACGTGGCTCATCATGCACTGATCACGTGGCTGATCACACACTATCACGTGACTGATCATGCACTGATCACGTGACTGATCATGCACTGATCACGTGGCTATCATGCACTGATAACGTGGATATCATGCACTGATCACGTGGCTGATCACACACGTATCACGTGACTGATCATGCACTGATCACGTGGCTATCATGCACTGATCACGTAGCAGTCATGCACTGATCACGTGGCTGATCATGCAATGATCACGTAGCTACCATGCACTGGTCACGTGACTGATCATGCACAGTTACGTGACTGATCATGCACTGATCACGTGACTGATCATGCACTGATACGTGACTGATCATGCACTGATCACGTGACTGATCATGCACTGATCACGTGGCTATCATGCACTGATCACGTGGCTGATCATGCACTGATCACGCAGCTACCATGCACTGGTCACATGACTGATCATGCACTGATCACATGACTGATCATGCACTGATCACGTGGCTTATCATGCATTGATCATGTGACTGATCATGTGCTGATCATGTTTGGTGTCACACACTGATCATGTGCCTCTGGAGGCAATGAACAAAGAGCTGAGTAGGCAGGAATCAGTCAGCAGGCTATAATCATGGAACTCAGCTCTGAGAAATCATGCTGCTCAGCTGGCAATAATCAAGTAGATGAGCAGGCAGGAATTACGCAGCACAGGTGGCAATTGTCAAGCAGATGACAGGCAGGAATCGTGCAGCTCAGCTGGCAATTGTCAAGCAGATGAGCAGACAGTAATCACGCAGCTCAGCAGGCCCTGATCACGTGACTGAGCATGCACTGTTCACGTGGCTGATCACACACTGATCACGTGACTGATCATGCACTGATCACGTGACTGATCATGCACTGATCACGTAGCTATCATGCACTGATCACGTGGCTGATCATACACTGATCACGGGACTGATCATGCACTGATCAGTGGCTATCATGCACTGACTACATGACTCCACATGCACTGATCACGTGGCTGATCATGCACTGATCACGTGACTGATCATGCACTGATCACGTGACTGATCATGCACTGATCACGTGGCTGATCATGCACTGATCACGTGGCTATCATGCACTGCTCACGTGGCTGATCATGCAATGATCACGTAGCTACCATGTACTGTCACGTGACTGATCATGCACTGATCACGTGACTGATCATGCACTGATCACGTGACTGATCATGCACTGATCACGTGGCTGATCATGCACTGATCACGTGGCTATCATGCACTGATCACGTGGCTGATCATGCAATGATCACGTAGCTACCATGTACTGGTCACGTGACTGATCATGCACTGATCACGTAATTGATCATGCACTGATCACGTGGCTGATCATGCACTGATCACGTGGCTGATCATGCACTGATCACGTGACTGATCATGCACTGATCACGTGACTGATCATGCACTGATCACGTGGCTATCATGCACTGATCACGTGGCTGATCATGCACTGATCACGTAGCTGACATGTACTGATCACGTGACTGATCATGCACTGATCACGTGGCTGATCATGCACTGATCACGTGACTGATCATGCACTGATCACGTGGCTGATCATGCACTGATCACGTGACTGATCATGCACTGATCACGTGGCTATCATGCACTGATCACGTGGCTGATCATGCACTGATCACGTGGCTATCATGCACTGATCACGTGGCTGATCACACACTGATCACGTGACTGATCATGCACTGATCACGTGGCTATCATGCACTGATCACGTGGCTGATCATGCACTGATCACGTAGCTACCATGCACTGATCACGTGACTGATCATGCACTGATCACGTGACTGATCATGCACTGATCACGTGGCTGATCATGCACTGATCACGTGGCTGATCATGCACTGATCACGTGACTGATCATGCACTGATCACGTGGCTATCATGCACTGATCACGTGGCTGATCATGCACTGATCACGTGCCTGATCATGCACTGATCACGTGGCTATCATGCACTGATCACGTGGCTGATCATGCACTGATCACGTGACTGATCATGCACTGATCACGTGGCTATCATGCACTGATCACGTGGCTGATCATACACTGATCACGGGACTGATCATGCACTGATCACGGCGCTATCATGCACTGATCACATGACTGATCATGCACTGATCACGTGGATGATCATGCACTGATCACGTGACTGATCATGCACTGATCACGTGACTGATCATGCACTGATCACGTGACTGATCATGCACTGATGAGTGGCAATCATGCACTGATCACGTGGCTGATCATACACTGATCACGTGACTGATCATGCACTGATCACTGGCTATCATGCACTGATCACCTGGCTATCATGCACTGATCACGTGGCTGATCATACACTGATCACGTGACTGATCATGCACTGATCACGTCTGTATCATGCACTGATCACGTGACTGATCATGCACTGATCACGTGGATGATCATACACTGATCATGTGACTGATCATGCACTGATCACGTGGCTATCATGCACTGCTCACGTGGCTGATCATGCAATGATCACGTAGCTACCATGTACTGGTCACGTGACTGATCATGCACTGATCACGTAATTGATCATGCACTGATCACGTGACTGATCATGCACTGATCACGTGACTGATCATGCACTGATCACGTGACTGATCATGCACTGATCACGTGGCTATCATGCACTGATCACGTGGCTGATCATGCACTGATCACGTAGCTATCATGCACTGATCACGTGACTGATCATGCACTGATCACGTGGCTGATCATGCACTGATCACGTGGCTATCATGCACTGATCACGTGACTGATCATGCACTGATCACGTGATTGATCATGCACTGATCACGTGGCTCATCATGCACTGATCACGTGGCTGATCACACATGATCACGTGACTGATCATGCACTGATCACGTGGCTGTCATGCACTGATCACGTGGCTGATCATGCACTGATCACGTGGCTATCATGCACTGATCACGTGGCTGATCATGCAATGATCACGTAGCTACCATGTACTGGTCACGTGACTGATCATGCACTGATCACGTAATTGATCATGCACTGATCACGTGGCTCATCATGCACTGATCACGTGGCTGATCACACACTATCACGTGACTGATCATGCACTGATCACGTGACTGATCATGCACTGATCACGTGGCTATCCTGCACTGATAACGTGGATATCATGCACTGATCACGTGGCTGATCACACACGTATCTCGTGACTGATCATGCACTGATCACGTGGCTATCATGCACTGATCACGTAGCTATCATGCACTGATCACGTGGCTGATCATGCAATGATCACGTAGCTACCATGCACTGGTCACGTGACTGATCATGCACTGATCAGGTAATTGATCATGCACTGATCACGTGACTGATCATGCACTGATACGTGACTGATCATGCACTGATCACGTGACTGATCATGCACTGATCACGTGGCTATCATGCACTGATCACGTGGCTGATCATGCACTGATCACGCAGGTACCATGCACTGATCACATGACTGATCATGCACTGATCACATAATTGATCATGCACTGATCACGTGGCTTATCATGCATTGATCATGTGACTGATCATGTGCTGATCATGTTTGGTGTCATACACTGATCATGTGCCTCTGGAGGCAATGAACAAAGAGCTGAGTAGGCAGGAATCAGTCAGCAGGCTATAATCATGGAACTCAGCTCTGAGAAATCATGCTGCTCAGCTGGCAATAATCAAGTAGATGAGCAGGCAGGAATTACGCAGCACAGGTGGCAATTGTCAAGCAGATGACAGGCAGGAATCGTGCAGCTCAGCTGGCAATTGTCAAGCAGATGAGCAGACAGTAATCACGCAGCTCAGCAGGCCCTGATCACGTGACTGAGCATGCACTGTTCACGTGGCTGATCACACACTGATCACGTGACTGATCATGCACTGATCACGTGGCTGATCATGCACTGATCACGTGGCTACCATGCACTGATCACGTGACTGATCATGCACTGATCACGTGGCTGATCATGCACTGATCACGTGGCTGATCATGCACTGATCACGTGGCTGATCATGCACTGATCACGTGACTGATCATGCACTGATCACGTGACTGATCATGCACTGATCACGTGGCTATCATGCACTGATCACGTGGCTGATCATGCACTGATCACGTGGCTGATCATGCACTGATCACGTGGCTGATCATGCACTGATCACGTGGCTATCATGCACTGATCACGTGGCTGATCATGCACTGATCACGTAGCTACCATGCACTGATCACGTGACTGATCATGCACTGATCACGTGGCTGATCATGCACTGATCACGTGACTGATCATGCACTGATCACGTGACTGATCATGCACTGATCACGTGGCTATCATGCACTGATCACGTGGCTGATCATGCACTGATCACGTGACTGATCATGCACTGATCACGTGGATGATCATGCACTGATCACGTGACTGATCATGCACTGATCACGTGGCTATCATGCACTGATCACGTGGCTGATCATGCACTGTTCACGTGGCTGATCACACTGATCACGTGACTGATCATGCACTGATCACGTGGCATCATGCACTGATCACGTGGCTGATCATGCACTGATCACGTGACTGATCATGCACTGATCACGTGGCTATCATGCACTGATCACGTGGCTGATCATGCAATGATCACGTAGCTACCATGTACTGTCACGTGACTGATCATGCACTGATCACGTAATTGATCATGCACTGATCACGTGGCTGATCATGCACTGATCACGTGGCTGATCACACACTGATCACGTGACTGATCATGCACTGATCACGTGACTGATCATGCACTGATCACGTGGCTATCATGCACTGATCACGTGGCTGATCATGCACTGATCACGTAGCTATCATGCACTGATCACGTGACTGATCATGCACTGATCACGTAATTGATCATGCACTGATCACGTGACTGATCATGCACTGATCACGTGGCTGATCATGCACTGATCACGTGACTGATCATGCACTGATCACGTGACTGATCATGCACTGATCACGTAGCTATCATGCACTGATCACGTGGCTGATCATGCACTGATCACGGGACTGATCATGCACTGATCACGGCACTATCATGCATTGACTACATGACTGATCATGCACTGATCACGTGGATGATCATGCACTGATCACGTGACTGATCATGCACTGATCACGTGGCTGATCATGCACTGATCACGTGGCTATCATGCACTGATCACGTGGCTGATCATGCATGATCACGTAGCTACCATGCACTGGTCACGTGACTGATCATGCACTGATCACGTGATTGATCATGCACTGATCACGTGGCTGATCATGCACTGATCACGTGACTGATCATGCACTGATCACGTGGCTATCATGCACTGATCACGTGGCTGGACATGCACTGATCACGTGCCTGATCATGCACTGATCACGTGGCTGATCATGCACTGATCACGTGACTGATCATGCACTGATACGTGACTGATCATGCACTGATCACGTGACTGATCATGCACTGATCACGTGGCTATCATGCACTGATCACGTGGCTGATCATGCACTGATCACGTGGCTGATCATGCACTGATCACGTAGCTACCATGCACTGATCACGTGACTGATCATGCACTGATCACGTAATTGATCATGCACTGATCACGTGGCTGATCATGCACTGATCACGTGGCTGATCATGCACTGATCACGTGACTGATCATGCACTGATCACGTGACTGATCATGCACTGATCACGTGGCTATCATGCACTGATCACGTGGCTGATCATGCACTGATCACGTGACTGATCATGCACTGATCACGTGGCTGATCATGCACTGATCACGTGGCTATCATGCACTGATCACGTGGCTGATCATGCACTGATCACGTAGCTACCATGCACTGATCACGTGACTGATCATGCACTGATCACGTGGCTGATCATGCACTGATCACGTGACTGATCATGCACTGATCACGTGACTGATCATGCACTGATCACGTGGCTATCATGCACTGATCACGTGGCTGATCATGCACTGATCACGTCTGATCATGCACTGATCACGTGGCTGATCATGCACTGATCACGTGACTGATCATGCACTGATCACGTGGCTATCATGCACTGATCACGTGGCTGATCATGCACTGATCACGTGGCTCACACACTGATCACGTGACTGATCATGCACTGATCACGTGGCACTCATGATCACGTGGCTGATCATGCACTGATCACGTGACTGATCATGCACTGATCACGTGGCTATCATGCACTGATCACGTGGCTGATCATGCACTGATCACGTAGCTACCATGTACTGTCACGTGACTGATCATGCACTGATCACGTAATTGATCATGCACTGATCACGTGGCTGATCATGCACTGATCACGTGGCTGATCACACACTGATCACGTGACTGATCATGCACTGATCACGTGACTGATCATGCACTGATCCGTGGCTATCATGCACTGATCACGTGGCTGATCATGCACTGATCACGTAGCTACCATGCACTGGTCACGTGACTGATCATGCACTGATCACGTAATTGATCATGCACTGATCACGTGACTGATCATGCACTGATCACGTGGCTGATCATGCACTGATCACGTGACTGATCATGCACTGATCACGTGACTGATCATGCACTGATCACGTGGCTATCATGCACTGATCACGTGGCTGATCATGCACTGATCACGTGACTGATCATGCACTGATCACGGCACTATCATGCACTGACTACATGACTCCACATGCACTGATCACGTGGCTGATCATGCACTGATCACGTGACTGATCATGCACTGATCACGTGGCTGATCATGCACTGATCACGTGGCTATCATGCACTGATCACGTGGCTGATCATGCATGATCACGTAGCTACCATGTACTGGTCACGTGACTGATCATGCACTGATCACGTAACTGATCATGCACTGATCACGTGGCTGATCATGCACTGATCACGTGGCTGATCATGCACTGATCACGTGGCTATCATGCACTGATCACGTGGCTGATCATACACTGATCACGTGCCTGATCATGCACTGATCACGTGGCTGATCATGCACTGATCACGTGACTGATCATGCACTGATACGTGACTGATCATGCACTGATCACGTGACTGATCATGCACTGATCACGTGGCTATCATGCACTGATCACGTGGCTGATCATGCACTGATCACGTGGCTATCATGCACTGATCACATGACTGATCATGCACTGATCACATGACTGATCATGCACTGATCACGTGGCTTATCATGCATTGATCATGTGACTGATCATGTGCTGATCATGTTTGGTGTCATACACTGATCATGTGCCTCTGGAGGCAATGAACAAAGAGCTGAGTAGGCACGAATCAGTCAGCAGGCTATAATCATGGAACTCAGCTGTGAGAAATCATGCTGCTCAGCTGGCAATAATCAAGCAGCTGAGCAGGCAGGAATTACGCAGCACAGGTGGCAATTGTCAAGCAGATGACAGGCAGGAATCGTGCAGCTCAGCTGGCAATTGTCAAGCAGATGAGCAGACAGTAATCACGCAGCTCAGCAGGCCCTGATCACGTGACTGAGCATGCACTGTTCACGTGGCTGATCACACACTGATCACGTGACTGATCATGCACTGATCACGTGACTGATCATGCACTGATCACGTGGCTATCATGCACTGATCACGTGGCTGATCATGCACTGATCACGGGACTGATCATGCACTGATCACGTGGCTATCATGCACTGACTACATGACTGCACATGCACTGATCACGTGGCTGATCATGCACTGATCACGTGACTGATCATGCACTGATCACTGGCTATCATGCACTGATCACGTGGCTATCATGCACTGATCACGTGGCTGATCATGCACTGATCACGTGACTGATCATGCACTGATCACGTCTGATCATGCACTGATCACGTGACTGATCATGCACTGATCACGTGGATGATCATGCACTGATCACGTGACTGATCATGCACTGATCACGTGGCTATCATGCACTGCTCACGTGGCTGATCATGCACTGATCACGTAGCTACCATGTACTGGTCACGTGACTGATCATGCACTGATCACGTAATTGATCATGCACTGATCACGTGACTGATCATGCACTGATCACGTGACTGATCATGCACTGATCACGTGACTGATCATGCACTGATCACGTGGCTATCATGCACTGATCACGTGGCTGATCATGCACTGATCACGTAGCTATCATGCACTGATCACGTGACTGATCATGCACTGATCACGTGGCTGATCATGCACTGATCACGTGGCTATCATGCACTGATCACGTGACTGATCATGCACTGATCACGTAATTGATCATGCACTGATCACGTGGCTGATCATGCACTGATCACGTGGCTGATCATGCACTGATCACGTGACTGATCATGCACTGATCACGTGACTGATCATGCACTGATCACGTGGCTGATCATGCACTGATCACGTGGCTGGACATGCACTGATCACGTGCCTGATCATGCACTGATCACGTGGCTGATCATGCACTGATCACGTGACTGATCATGCACTGATCACGTGACTGATCATGCACTGATCACGTGGCTATCATGCACTGATCACGTGGCTGATCATGCACTGATCACGGACTGATCATGCACTGATCACGGGCTATCATGCACTGATCACGTGACTGATCATGCACTGATCACGTGGCTGATCACACACCTATCACGTGACTGATCATGCACTGATCACGTGACTGATCATGCACTGATCACGTAGCTATCATGCACTGATCACGTGGCTGATCATGCACTGATCACGGGACTGATCATGCACTGATCACGGCGCTATCATGCACTGACTACATGACTCCACATGCACTGATCACGTGGATGATCATGCACTGATCACGTGACTGATCATGCACTGATCACGTGACTGATCATGCACTGATCACGTGGCTGATCATGCACTGATCACGTGGCTATCATGCACTGATCACGTGGCTGATCATGCACTGATCACGTAGCTATCATGTACTGATCACGTGACTGATCATGCACTGATCACGTGACTGATCATGCACTGATCACGTGACTGATCATGCACTGATCACGTGGCTGATCATGCACTGATCACGTGGCTATCATGCACTGATCACGTGGCTGATCATGCAATGATCACGTAGCTATCATGCACTGTCACGTGACTGATCATGCACTGATCACGTAATTGATCATGCACTGATCACGTGGCTGATCATGCACTGATCACGTGGCTGATCATGCACTGATCACGTGACTGATCATGCACTGATCACGTGACTGATCATGCACTGATCACGTGGCTATCATGCACTGATCACGTGGCTGATCATGCAATGATCACGTAGCAATCATGTACTGGTCACGTGACTGATCATGCACTGATCACGTAATTGATCATGCACTGATCACGTGACTGATCATGCACTGATCACGTGGCTGATCACACACTATCACGTGACTGATCATGCACTGATCACGTGGCTATCATGCACTGATCACGTGGCTATCATGCACTGATCACGTGGATATCATGCACTGATCACGTGGCTGATCACACACGTATCACGTGACTGATCATGCACTGATCACGTGGCTATCATGCACTGATCACGTGGCTGATCATGCACTGATCACGTAGCTACCATGTACTGTCACGTGACTGATCATGCACTGATCACGTAATTGATCATGCACTGATCACGTGGCTGATCATGCACTGATCACGTGGCTGATCATGCACTGATCACGTGACTGATCATGCACTGATCACGTGGCTATCATGCACTGATCACGTGGCTGGACATGCACTGATCACGTGCCTGATCATGCACTGATCACGTGGCTATCATGCACTGATCACGTGGCTGATCATGCACTGATCACGTGACTGATCATGCACTGATCACGTGGCTATCATGCACTGATCACGTGGCTGATCATGCACTGATCACGGGACTGATCATGCACTGATCACGGGCTATCATGCACTGATCACATGACTGATCATGCACTGATCACGTGGATGATCATGCACTGATCACGTGACTGATCATGCACTGATCACGTGACTGATCATGCACTGATCACGTGACTGATCATGCACTGATGAGTGGCAATCATGCACTGATCACGTGGCTGATCATGCACTGATCACGTGACTGATCATGCACTGATCACTGGCTATCATGCACTGATCACGTGGCTATCATGCACTGATCACGTGGCTGATCATGCACTGATCACGTGACTGATCATGCACTGATCACGTGTATCATGCACTGATCACGTGACTGATCATGCACTGATCACGTGGATGATCATGCACTGATCACGTGACTGATCATGCACTGATCACGTGGCTATCATGCACTGATCACGTGGCTGATCATGCACTGATCACGTAGCTACCATGCACTGATCACGTGACTGATCATGCACTGATCACGTAATTGATCATGCACTGATCACGTGACTGATCATGCACTGATCACGTGACTGATCATGCACTGATCACGTGACTGATCATGCACTGATCACGTGGCTATCATGCACTGATCACGTGGCTGATCATGCACTGATCACGTAGCTACCATGCACTGATCACGTGACTGATCATGCACTGATCACGTGGCTGATCATGCACTGATCACGTAGCTACCATGCACTGATCACGTGACTGATCATGCACTGATCACGTGATTGATCATGCACTGATCACGTGGCTGATCATGCACTGATCACGTGGCTGATCACACATGATCACGTGACTGATCATGCACTGATCACGTGGCTGATCATGCACTGATCACGTGGCTATCATGCACTGATCACGTGGCTGATCATGCACTGATCACGTAGCTACCATGTACTGATCACGTGACTGATCATGCACTGATCACGTAATTGATCATGCACTGATCACGTGGCTCATCATGCACTGATCACGTGGCTGATCATGCACTATCACGTGACTGATCATGCACTGATCACGTGACTAATCATGCACTGATCACGTGGCTATCATGCACTGATCACGTGACTATCATGCACTGATCACGTGGCTGATCACACACTATCACGTGACTGATCATGCACTGATCACGTGGCTATCATGCACTGATCACGTGGCTATCATGCACTGATCACGTGGCTGATCATGCACTGATCACGTAGCTACCATGCACTGATCACGTGACTGATCATGCACTGATCACGTGACTGATCATGCACTGATCACGTGACTGATCATGCACTGATCACGTGGCTATCATGCACTGATCACGTGGCTGATCATGCACTGATCACGCAGCTACCATGTACTGATCACATGACTGATCATGCACTGATCACATAATTGATCATGCACTGATCACGTGGCTTATCATGCATTGATCATGTGACTGATCATGTGCTGATCATGTTTGGTGTCATACACTGATCATGTGCCTCTGGAGGCAATGAACAAAGAGCTGAGTAGGCAGGAATCAGTCAGCAGGCAATAATCATGGAACTCAGCTGTGAGAAATCATGCTGCTCAGCTGGCAATAATCAAGCAGCTGAGCAGGCAGGAATTACGCAGCACAGCTGGCAATTGTCAAGCAGATGACAGGCAGGAATCGTGCAGCTCAGCTGGCAATTGTCAAGCAGATGAGCAGACAGTAATCACGCAGCTCAGCAGGCCCTGATCACGTGACTGAGCATGCACTGTTCACGTGGCTGATCACACACTGATCACGTGACTGATCATGCACTGATCACGTGACTGATCATGCACTGATCACGTAGCTATCATGCACTGATCACGTGGCTGATCATGCACTGATCACGGGACTGATCATGCACTGATCACGTGGCTATCATGCACTGATACATGACTGACATGCACTGATCACGTGGCTGATCATGCACTGATCACGTGACTGATCATGCACTGATCACGTGGCTATCATGCACTGATCACGTGGCTGATCATGCACTGATCACGTGACTGATCATGCACTGATCACGTGGCTATCATGCACTGATCACGTGGCTGATCATGCACTGATCACGGGACTGATCATGCACTGATCACGGGCTATCATGCACTGATCACGTGACTGATCATGCACTGATCACGTGGATGATCATGCACTGATCACGTGACTGATCATGCACTGATCACGTGACTGATCATGCACTGATCACGTGACTGATCATGCACTGATCAGTGGCAATCATGCACTGATCACGTGGCTGATCATGCACTGATCACGTGACTGATCATGCACTGATCACTGGCTATCATGCACTGATCACGTGGCTATCATGCACTGATCACGTGCTGATCATGCACTGATCACGTGACTGATCATGCACTGATCACGTCTGTATCATGCACTGATCACGTGACTGATCATGCACTGATCACGTGGATGATCATGCACTGATCACGTGACTGATCATGCACTGATCACGTGGCTATCATGCACTGATCACGTGGCTGATCATGCACTGATCACGTAGCTACCATGTACTGATCACGTGACTGATCATGCACTGATCACGTAATTGATCATGCACTGATCACGTGACTGATCATGCACTGATCACGTGACTGATCATGCACTGATCACGTGACTGATCATGCACTGATCAAGTTGCTATCATGCACTGATCACGTGGCTGATCATGCACTGATCACGTAGCTATCATGTACTGATCACGTGACTGATCATGCACTGATCACGTGGCTGATCATGCACTGATCACGTAGCTACCATGCACTGATCACGTGACTGATCATGCACTGATCACGTGATTGATCATGCACTGATCACGTGGCTGATCATGCACTGATCACGTGGCTGATCATGCACTGATCACGTGACTGATCATGCACTGATCACGTGACTGATCATGCACTGATCACGTGGCTATCATGCACTGATCACGTGGCTGATCATGCACTGATCACGTGACTGATCATGCACTGATCACGTGGCTATCATGCACTGATCACGTGGCTATCATGCACTGATCACGTGGCTGATCATGCACTGATCACGTAGCTACCATGCACTGATCACGTGACTGATCATGCACTGATCACGTGGCTGATCATGCACTGATCACGTGACTGATCATGCACTGATCACGTGACTGATCATGCACTGATCACGTGGCTATCATGCACTGATCACGTGGCTGATCATGCACTGATCACGTGTCTGATCATGCACTGATCACGTGGCTGATCATGCACTGATCACGTAACTGATCATGCACTGATCACGTGGCTATCATGCACTGATCACGTGGCTGATCATGCACTGATCACGTGGCTGATCATGCACTGATCACGTGACTGATCATGCACTGATCACGTGGCACTCATGCACTGATCACGTGGCTGATCATGCACTGATCACGTGACTGATCATGCACTGATCACGTGGCTATCATGCACTGCTCACTTGGCTGATCATGCAATGATCACGCAGCTACCATGTACTGTCACGTGACTGATCATGCACTGATCACGTAATTGATCATGCACTGATCACGTGGCTGATCATGCACTGATCACGTGGCTGATCACACACTGATCACGTGACTGATCATGCACTGATCACGTGACTGATCATGCACTGATCACGTGGCTATCATGCACTGATCACGTGGCTGATCATGCACTGATCACGTAGCAACCATGTACTGGTCACGTGACTGATCATGCACTGATCACGTAATTGATCATGCACTGATCACGTGGCTGATCATGCACTGATCACGTGGCTGATCACACTATCACGTGACTGATCATGCACTGATCACGTGACTGATCATGCACTGATCACGTAGCTATCATGCACTGATCACGTGGCTGATCATGCACTGATCACGGGACTGATCATGCACTGATCACGGCACTATCATGCATTGATACATGACTCCACATGCACTGATCACGTGGATGATCATGCACTGATCACGTGACTGATCATGCACTGATCACGTGGCTGATCATGCACTGATCACGTGGCTATCATGCACTGATCACGTGGCTGATCATGCATGATCACGTAGCTACCATGTACTGGTCACGTGACTGATCATGCACTGATCACGTAATTGATCATGCACTGATCACGTGGCTGATCATGCACTGATCACGTGACTGATCATGCACTGATCACGTGGCTATCATGCACTGATCACGTGGCTGGACATGCACTGATCACGTGCCTGATCATGCACTGATCACGTGGCTGATCATGCACTGATCACGTGACTGATCATGCACTGATCACGTGACTGATCATGCACTGATCACGTGGCTATCATGCACTGATCACGTGGCTGATCATGCACTGATCACGGGACTGATCATGCACTGATCACGGGCTATCATGCACTGATCACGTGACTGATCATGCACTGATCACGTGGCTGATCATGCACTGATCACGTGACTGATCATGCACTGATCACGTGACTGATCATGCACTGATCACGTGACTGATCATGCACTGATCAGTGGCAATCATGCACTGATCACGTGGCTGATCATGCACTGATCACGTGACTGATCATGCACTGATCACATGGCTAATCATGCACTGATCACGTGGCTATCATGCACTGATCACGTGGCTGATCATGCACTGATCACGTGACTGATCATGCACTGTCTCTGATCATGCACTGATCACGTAACTGATCATGCACTGATCACGTGGATGATCATGCACTGATCACGTGACTGATCATGCACTGATCACGTGGCTATCATGCACTGATCACGTGGCTGATCATGCACTGATCACGTAGCTACCATGCACTGTCACGTGACTGATCATGCACTGATCACGTAATTGATCATGCACTGATCACGTGACTGATCATGCACTGATCACGTGACTGATCATGCACTGATCACGTGACTGATCATGCACTGATCACGTGGCTATCATGCACTGATCACGTGGCTGATCATGCACTGATCACGTAGCTACCATGCACTGATCACGTGACTGATCATGCACTGATCACGTGGCTGATCATGCACTGATCACGTAGCTATCATGCACTGATCACGTGACTGATCATGCACTGATCACGTGGCTGATCATGCACTGATCACGTGGCTGATCATGCACTGATCACGTGGCTGATCACACATGATCACGTGACTGATCATGCACTGATCACGTGGCTGATCATGCACTGATCACGTGGCTGATCATGCACTGATCACGTGGCTATCATGCACTGATCACGTGGCTGATCATGCACTGATCACGTAGCTACCATGTACTGATCACGTGACTGATCATGCACTGATCACGTAATTGATCATGCACTGATCACGTGGCTGATCATGCACTGATCACGTGGCTGATCATGCACTATCACGTGACTGATCATGCACTGATCACGTGACTGATCATGCACTGATCACGTGGCTATCATGCACTGATCACGTGGATATCATGCACTGATCACGTGGCTGATCACACACTATCACGTGACTGATCATGCACTGATCACGTGGCTATCATGCACTGATCACGTGGCTATCATGCACTGATCACGTGACTGATCATGCACTGATCACGTGACTGATCATGCACTGATCACGTGACTGATCATGCACTGATCACGTGACTGATCATGCACTGATCACGTGACTGATCATGCACTGATCACGTGGCTATCATGCACTGATCACGTGGCTGATCATGCACTGATCACGCAGCTACCATGTACTGTCACATGACTGATCATGCACTGATCACATAATTGATCATGCACTGATCACGTGGCTTATCATGCATTGATCATGTGACTGATCCTGTGCTGATCATGTTTGGTGTCACACACTGATCATGTGCCTCTGGAGGCAATGAACAAAGAGCTGAGTAGGCACGAATCAGTCAGCAGGCTATAATCATGGAACTCAGCTCTGAGAAATCATGCTGCTCAGCTGGCAATAATCAAGCAGATGAGCAGGCAGGAATTACGCAGCACAGGTGGCAATTGTCAAGCAGATGACAGGCAGGAATCGTGCAGCTCAGCTGGCAATTGTCAAGCAGATGAGCAGACAGTAATCACGCAGCTCAGCAGGCCCTGATCACGTGACTGAGCATGCACTGTTCACGTGGCTGATCACACACTATCACGTGACTGATCATGCACTGATCACGTGACTGATCATGCACTGATCACGTGGCTGATCATGCACTGATCACGTGACTGATCATGCACTGATCACGTGGCTGATCATGCACTGATCACGTGACTGATCATGCACTGATCACGTGACTGATCATGCACTGATCACGTAGCTATCATGCACTGATCACGTGGCTGATCATGCACTGATCACGTGACTGATCATGCACTGATCACGGGCTATCATGCACTGATACATGACTGATCATGCACTGATCACGTGGATGATCATGCACTGATCACGTGACTGATCATGCACTGATCACGTGGCTGATCATGCACTGATCACGTGGCTATCATGCACTGATCACGTGGCTGATCATGCAATGATCACGTAGCTATCATGTACTGATCACGTGACTGATCATGCACTGATCACGTAACTGATCATGCACTGATCACGTGGCTGATCATGCACTGATCACGTGACTGATCATGCACTGATCACGTGGCTATCATGCACTGATCACGTGGCTGATCATGCACTGATCACGTGCCTGTCATGCACTGATCACGTGGCTGATCATGCACTGATCACGTGACTGATCATGCACTGATCACGTGGCTGATCATGCACTGATCACGTGGCTATCATGCACTGATCACGTGGCTGATCATGCACTGATCACGGGACTGATCATGCACTGATCACGGGCTATCATGCACTGATCACGTGACTGATCATGCACTGATCACGTGGCTGATCATGCACTGATCACGTGACTGATCATGCACTGATCACGTGACTGATCATGCACTGATCACGTGACTGATCATGCACTGATGAGTGGCAATCATGCACTGATCACGTGGCTGATCATGCACTGATCACGTGACTGATCATGCACTGATCACTGGCTATCATGCACTGATCACGTGGCTATCATGCACTGATCACGTGGCTGATCATGCACTGATCACGTGACTGATCATGCACTGATCACGTCTGTATCATGCACTGATCACGTGACTGATCATGCACTGATCACGTGGCTGATCATGCACTGATCATGTGACTGATCATGCACTGATCACGTGGCTATCATGCACTGATCACGTGGCTGATCATGCACTGATCACGTAGCTATCATGTACTGATCACGTAACTGATCATGCACTGATCACGTAATTGATCATGCACTGATCACGTGACTGATCATGCACTGATCACGTGACTGATCATGCACTGATCACGTGGCTATCATGCACTGATCACGTGGCTGATCATGCACTGATCACGTAGCTATCATGTACTGATCACGTGACTGATCATGCACTGATCACGTGGCTGATCATGCACTGATCACGTGGCTATCATGTACTGGTCACGTGACTGATCATGCACTGATCACGTGATTGATCATGCACTGATCACGTGGCTGATCATGCACTGATCACGTGGCTGATCACATGATCACGTGACTGATCATGCACTGATCACGTGGCTGATCATGCACTGATCACGTGGCTGATCATGCACTGATCACGTGGCTATCATGCACTGATCACGTGGCTGATCATGCAATGATCACGTAGCTACCATGTACTGGTCACGTGACTGATCATGCACTGATCACGTAATTGATCATGCACTGATCACGTGGCTCATCATGCACTGATCACGTGGCTGATCACACACTATCACGTGACTGATCATGCACTGATCACGTGACTGATCATGCACTGATCACGTGGCTATCATGCACTGATCACGTGGCTATCATGCACTGATCACGTGGCTGATCATGCACTATCACGTGACTGATCATGCACTGATCACGTGGCTATCATGCACTGATCACGTGGCTATCATGCACTGATCACGTGACTGATCATGCACTGATCACGTAACTGATCATGCACTGATCATTCTTGACATCTCTGATTAGCATATAAATAGTCGCCTAGGCCATCTCTCCTTCGAATACCCTGATCAGTTGGGGCTGGTGCCCGGCAGGTGGCGACCGAACATGGACCTCAGGAGGCGATACTCAAAGAGCTGAGCAGACACGAATCACGCAATCAGCAGGCAATAATCATGGAGCTCAGCAGTGACGAATCATGCTGCTCAGCTGGCAATAATCAAGCACGTGACCAGGCAGGAATCACGCAGCTCAGCTGGCAATTGTCAAGCAGATGAGCAGACAGGAATCACGCAGCTCAGCTGGCAATTGTCATGCAGATGAGCAGGCAGAATCACGCAGCTCAGCAGGCCCTGATCACGTGACTGAGCATGCACTGATCACGTGGCTGATCATGTACTGATCACGTGACTGATCATGCACTGATCACGTGGCTGATCATGCACTGATCACGTGGCTGATCATGCACTGATCACGTGTTTATCATGCACTGATCAGTGACTGATCATGCACTGATCATGGGACTGTCATGCACTGATCACGTGGCTATCATGCACTGATCACGTGACTGTCATGCACTGATCACGTGGCTGATCATGCACTGATCACGTGTTTATCATGCACTGATCAGTGACTGACATGCACTGATCACGGGACTGTGCACTGACAGTGCCGTCAGTGATCACGTGGCTGATCATGCACTGATCACGTGACTGATCATGCACTGATCATGTGCCTGATCCGCGGAGGCATTCCACCATGTACTGATCACGTGACTGATCATGCACTGATCACGTACTGATCATGCACTGATCACGTGGCTGATCATGCACTGATCACGTGGCTGATCACACATGTATCACGTGACTGATCATGCACTGATCACGTGGCTGATCATGCACTGATCACGTGGCTATCATGCACTGATCACGTGGCTGATCATGCAATGATCACGTAGCTACCATGTACTGGTCACGTGACTGATCATGCACTGATCACGTAATTGATCATGCACTGATCACGTGGCTCATCATGCACTGATCACGTGGCTGATCACACACTATCACGTGACTGATCATGCACTGATCACGTGACTAATCATGCACTGATCACGTGGCTATCATGCACTGATCACGTGGATATCATGCACTGATCACGTGGCTGATCACACACTATCACGTGACTGATCATGCACTGATCACGTGGCTATCATGCACTGATCACGTGGCTATCATGCACTGATCACGTGGCTATCATGCACTGATCACGTAGCTATCATGCACTGATCACGTGACTGATCATGCACTGATCACGTGACTGATCATGCACTGATCACGTGACTGATCATGCACTGATCACGTGGCTATCATGCACTGATCACGTGGCTGATCATGCAATGATCACACAGCTACCATGCACTGGTCACGTGACTGATCATGCACTGATCACGTAATTGATCATGCACTGATCACGTGGCTGATCATGCACTGATCACGTGACTGATCATGCACTGATCACGTGGCTATCATGCACTGATCACGTGGCTGATCATGCACTGATCACGTGCTGATCATGCACTGATCACGTGGCTGATCATGCACTGATCACGTGACTGATCATGCACTGATCACGTGGCTGATCATGCACTGATCACGTGGCTATCATGCACTGATCACGTGGCTGATCATGTGACTGATCATGCACTGATCACGTGGCTATCATGCACTGATCACGTGGCTGATCATGCACTGATCACGGGACTGATCATGCACTGATCACGGGCTATCATGCACTGATCACATGACTGATCATGCACTGATCACGTGGCTGATCATGCACTGATCACGTGACTGATCATGCACTGATCACGTGACTGATCATGCACTGATCACGTGGCTATCATGCACTGATCACGTGGCTGATCATGCACTGATCACGTAGCTACCATGCACTGTCACGTGACTGATCATGCACTGATCACGTAATTGATCATGCACTGATCACGTGGCTGATCATGCACTGATCACGTGGCTGATCATGCACTGATCACGTGACTGATCATGCACTGATCACGTGACTGATCATGCACTGATCACGTGGCTATCATGCACTGATCACGTGGCTGATCATGCACTGATCACGTGCCTGATCATGCACTGATCACGTGGCTGATCATGCACTGATCACGTGACTGATCATGCACTGATCACGTGGCTGATCATGCACTGATCACGTGGCTATCATGCACTGATCACGTGGCTGATCATGCACTGATCACGTGACTGATCATGCACTGATCACGTGGCTATCATGCACTGATCACGTGGCTGATCATGCACTGATCACGGGACTGATCATGCACTGATCACGGGCTATCATGCACTGATCACGTGACTGATCATGCACTGATCACGTGGATGATCATGCACTGATCACGTGACTGATCATGCACTGATCACGTGACTGATCATGCACTGATCACGTGACTGATCATGCACTGATCAGTGGCAATCATGCACTGATCACGTGGCTGATCATGCACTGATCACGTGACTGATCATGCACTGATCACTGGCTATCATGCACTGATCACGTGGCTATCATGCACTGATCACGTGGCTGATCATGCACTGATCACGTGACTGATCATGCACTGATCACGTCTGATCATGCACTGATCACGTGACTGATCATGCACTGATCACGTGGATGATCATGCACTGATCACGTGACTGATCATGCACTGATCACGTGGCTATCATGCACTGATCACGTGGCTGATCATGCACTGATCACGTAGCTACCATGCACTGATCACGTGACTGATCATGCACTGATCACGTAATTGATCATGCACTGATCACGTGACTGATCATGCACTGATCACGTGACTGATCATGCACTGATCACGTGACTGATCATGCACTGATCACGTGGCTATCATGCACTGATCACGTGGCTGATCATGCACTGATCACGTAGCTATCATGCACTGATCACGTGACTGATCATGCACTGATCACGTGGCTGATCATGCACTGATCACGTAGCTATCATGCACTGATCACGTGACTGATCATGCACTGATCACGTGATTGATCATGCACTGATCACGTGGCTGATCATGCACTGATCACGTGGCTGATCACACATGATCACGTGACTGATCATGCACTGATCACGTGGCTGATCATGCACTGATCACGTGGCTATCATGCACTGATCACGTGGCTATCATGCACTGATCACGTGGCTGATCATGCACTGATCACGTAGCTATCATGCACTGATCACGTGACTGATCATGCACTGATCACGTAATTGATCATGCACTGATCACGTGGCTATCATGCACTGATCACGTGGCTGATCATGCACTGATCACGTGACTGATCATGCACTGATCACGTGACTGATCATGCACTGATCACGTGGCTATCATGCACTGATCACGTGGCTATCATGCACTGATCACGTGGCTGATCACACTGATCACGTGACTGATCATGCACTGATCACGTGGCTATCATGCACTGATCACGTGGCTATCATGCACTGATCACGTGGCTGATCATGCACTGATCACGTAGCTATCATGCACTGATCACGTGACTGATCATGCACTGATCACGTGACTGATCATGCACTGATCACGTGGCTATCATGCACTGATCACGTGGCTGATCATGCACTGATCACGCAGCTACCATGTACTGATCACATGACTGATCATGCACTGATCACATAATTGATCATGCACTGATCACGTGGCTTATCATGCATTGATCATGTGACTGATCATGTGCTGATCATGTTTGGTGTCATACACTGATCATGTGCCTCTGGAGGCAATGAACAAAGAGCTGAGTAGGCACGAATCAGTCAGCAGGCAATAATCATGGAACTCAGCTGTGAGAAATCATGCTGCTCAGCTGGCAATAATCAAGCAGCTGAGCAGGCAGGAATTATGCAGCACAGCTGGCAATTGTCAAGCAGATGACAGGCAGGAATCGTGCAGCTCAGCTGGCAATTGTCAAGCAGATGAGCAGACAGTAATCACGCAGCTCAGCAGGCCCTGATCACGTGACTGAGCATGCACTGTTCACGTGGCTGATCATGCACTGATCACGTGACTGATCATGCACTGATCACGTGGCTGATCATGCACTGATCACGTGGCTATCATGCACTGATCACGTGGCTGATCATGCACTGATCACGTGGCTATCATGCACTGATCACGTGACTGATCATGCACTGATCACGTGGCTGATCATGCACTGATCACGTGGCTGATCATGCACTGATCACGTGACTGATCATGCACTGATCACGTGGCTATCATGCACTGATCACGTGGCTGACATGCACTGATCACGTGGCTGATCATGCACTGATCACGTGGCTGATCATGCACTGATCACGTGACTGATCATGCACTGATCACGTGGCTGATCATGCACTGATCACGTGGCTATCATGCACTGATCACGTGGCTGATCATGCACTGATCACGTGACTGATCATGCACTGATCACGTGCTATCATGCACTGATCACGTGACTGATCATGCACTGATCACGTGGCTGATCATGCACTGATCACGTGACTGATCATGCACTGATCACGTGACTGATCATGCACTGATCACGTGACTGATCATGCACTGATCAGTGGCAATCATGCACTGATCACGTGGCTGATCATGCACTGATCACGTGACTGATCATGCACTGATCACTGGCTATCATGCACTGATCACGTGGCTATCATGCACTGATCACGTGGCTGATCATGCACTGATCACGTGACTGATCATGCACTGATCACGTCTGATCATGCACTGATCACGTGACTGATCATGCACTGATCACGTGGCTGATCATGCACTGATCACGTGACTGATCATGCACTGATCACGTGGCTATCATGCACTGATCACGTGGCTGATCATGCACTGATCACGTAGCTACCATGCACTGATCACGTGACTGATCATGCACTGATCACGTGACTGATCATGCACTGATCACGTGACTGATCATGCACTGATCACGTGACTGATCATGCACTGATCACGTGGCTATCATGCACTGATCACGTGGCTGATCATGCACTGATCACGTAGCTATCATGCACTGATCACGTGACTGATCATGCACTGATCACGTGGCTGATCATGCACTGATCACGTGGCTATCATGCACTGATCACGTGACTGATCATGCACTGATCACGTGACTGATCATGCACTGATCACGTGGCTGATCATGCACTGATCACGTGGCTGATCACACTGATCACGTGACTGATCATGCACTGATCACGTGGCTGATCATGCACTGATCACGTGGCTGATCATGCACTGATCACGTGGCTATCATGCACTGATCACGTGGCTGATCATGCAATGATCACGTAGCTACCATGTACTGGTCACGTGACTGATCATGCACTGATCACGTAATTGATCATGCACTGATCACGTGGCTCATCATGCACTGATCACGTGGCTGATCACAACGTATCACGTGACTGATCATGCACTGATCACGTGACTGATCATGCACTGATCACGTGGCTATCATGCACTGATCACGTGGCTATCATGCACTGATCACGTGGCTGATCATGCACTATCACGTGACTGATCATGCACTGATCACGTGGCTATCATGCACTGATCACGTGGCTATCATGCACTGATCACGTGACTGATCATGCACTGATCACGTGGCTGATCATGCACTGATCATTCTTGACATCTCTGATCAGCATATAAATAGTCGCCTAGGCCATCTCTCCTTCGAATACCCTGATCAGTTGGGGCTGATGCACTGCAGGTGGCGACCGATCATGGACCTCAGGAGGCAATACTCAAAGAGCTGAGCAGACACGAATCACGCAATCAGCAGGCAATAATCATGGAACTCAGCAGTGACGAATCATGCTGCTCAGCTGGCAATAATCAAGCAGTGAGCAGGCAGGAATCACGCAGCTCAGCTGGCAATTGTCAAGCAGATGAGCAGACAGGAATCACGCAGCTCAGCTGGCAATTGTCATGCAGATGAGCAGGCAGAATCACGCAGCTCAGCAGGCCCTGATCACGTGACTGAGCATGCACTGATCACGTGGCTGATCATGTACTGATCACGTGACTGATCATGCACTGATCACGTGGCTGATCATGCACTGATCACGTGGCTGATCATGCACTGATCACGTGTCTATCATGCACTGATCACGTGACTGATGCACTGATCATGGGACTGTCATGCACTGATCACGTGGCTATCATGCACTGATCACGTGACTGTCATGCACTGATCACGTGGCTGATCATGCACTGATCACGTGTTTATCATGCACTGATCAGTGACTGATCATGCACTGATCACGGGACTGTGCACTGACAGTGCCGTCACTGATCACGTGGCTGATCATGCACTGATCACGTGACTGATCATGCACTGATCACGTGGGATCAGCGGAGGCATTCCACCATGTACTGATCACGTGACTGATCATGCACTGATCACGTGATTGATCATGCACTGATCACGTGGCTGATCATGCACTGATCACGTGGCTGATCACACATGATCACGTGACTGATCATGCACTGATCACGTGGCTGATCATGCACTGATCACGTGGCTATCATGCACTGATCACGTGGCTGATCATGCAATGATCACGTAGCTACCATGTACTGATCACGTGACTGATCATGCACTGATCACGTAATTGATCATGCACTGATCACGTGGCTCATCATGCACTGATCACGTGGCTGATCACACGTATCACGTGACTGATCATGCACTGATCACGTGACTAATCATGCACTGATCACGTGGCTATCATGCACTGATCACGTGGATATCATGCACTGATCACGTGGCTGATCATGCACTATCACGTGACTGATCATGCACTGATCACGTGGCTATCATGCACTGATCACGTGGCTATCATGCACTGATCACGTGGCTGATCATGCACTGATCACGTGGCTATCATGCACTGATCACGTGACTGATCATGCACTGATCACGTGACTGATCATGCACTGATCACGTGACTGATCATGCACTGATCACGTGGCTATCATGCACTGATCACGTGGCTGATCATGCACTGATCACGCAGCTACCATGCACTGATCACATGACTGATCATGCACTGATCACATGACTGATCATGCACTGATCACGTGGCTTATCATGCACTGATCATGTGACTGATCATGTGCTGATCATGTTTGGTGTCATACACTGATCATGTGCCTCTGGAGGCAATGAACAAAGAGCTGAGTAGGCACGAATCAGTCAGCAGGCAATAATCATGGAACTCAGCTGTGAGAAATCATGCTGCTCAGCTGGCAATAATCAAGCAGCTGAGCAGGCAGGAATTACGCAGCACAGCTGGCAATTGTCAAGCAGATGACAGGCAGGAATCGTGCAGCTCAGCTGGCAATTGTCAAGCAGATGAGCAGACAGTAATCACGCAGCTCAGCAGGCCCTGATCACGTGACTGAGCATGCACTGATCACGTGGCTGATCATGCACTGATCACGTGACTGATCATGCACTGATCACGTGGCTATCATGCACTGATCACGTGACTGATCATGCACTGATCACGTGGCTGATCATGCACTGATCACGTGGCTGATCATGCACTGATCACGTGGCTGATCATGCACTGATCACGTGACTGATCATGCACTGATCACGTGACTATCATGCACTGATCACGTGGCTGATCATGCACTGATCACGTGACTGATCATGCACTGATCACGTGGCTGATCATGCACTGATCACGTGGCTGATCATGCACTGATCACGTGACTGATCATGCACTGATCACGGGCTATCATGCACTGATCACGTGACTGATCATGCACTGATCACGTGGCTGATCATGCACTGATCACGTGACTGATCATGCACTGATCACGTGACTGATCATGCACTGATCACGTGGCTATCATGCACTGATCACGTGGCTGATCATGCACTGATCACGGACTGATCATGCACTGATCACGGGCTATCATGCACTGATACATGACTGACATGCACTGATCACGTGGCTGATCATGCACTGATCACGTGACTGATCATGCACTGATCACGTGACTGATCATGCACTGATCACGTGGCTGATCATGCACTGATCACGTGGCTATCATGCACTGATCACGTGGCTGATCATGCAATGATCACGTAGCTACCATGTACTGATCACGTGACTGATCATGCACTGATCACGTAATTGATCATGCACTGATCACGTGGCTGATCATGCACTGATCACGTGGCTGATCATGCACTGATCACGTGACTGATCATGCACTGATCACGTGACTGATCATGCACTGATCACGTGGCTATCATGCACTGATCACGTGGCTGATCATGCACTGATCACGTGCCTGATCATGCACTGATCACGTGGCTGATCATGCACTGATCACGTGACTGATCATGCACTGATCACGTGGCTGATCATGCACTGATCACGTGGCTATCATGCACTGATCACGTGGCTGATCATGTGACTGATCATGCACTGATCACGTGGCTATCATGCACTGATCACGTGGCTGATCATGCACTGATCACGTGACTGATCATGCACTGATCACGGGCTATCATGCACTGTCACATGACTGATCATGCACTGATCACGTGGCTGATCATGCACTGATCACGTGACTGATCATGCACTGATCACGTGACTGATCATGCACTGATCACGTGGCTATCATGCACTGATCACGTGGCTGATCATGCAATGATCACGTAGCTACCATGCACTGGTCACGTGACTGATCATGCACTGATCACGTAATTGATCATGCACTGATCACGTGGCTGATCATGCACTGATCACGTGGCTGATCATGCACTGATCACGTGACTGATCATGCACTGATCACGTGACTGATCATGCACTGATCACGTGGCTATCATGCACTGATCACGTGGCTGATCATGCACTGATCACGTGGCTGATCATGCACTGATCACGTGGCTGATCATGCACTGATCACGTGACTGATCATGCACTGATCACGTGGCTGATCATGCACTGATCACGTGGCTATCATGCACTGATCACGTGGCTGATCATGCACTGATCACGTGACTGATCATGCACTGATCACGTGGCTATCATGCACTGATCACGTGGCTGATCATGCACTGATCACGGACTGATCATGCACTGATCACGGGCTATCATGCACTGATACATGACTCATGCACTGATCACGTGGCTGATCATGCACTGATCACGTGACTGATCATGCACTGATCACGGGCTATCATGCACTGATCACGTGACTGATCATGCACTGATCACGTGGCTGATCATGCACTGATCACGTGACTGATCATGCACTGATCACGTGACTGATCATGCACTGATCACGTGACTGATCATGCACTGATCAGTGGCTATCATGCACTGATCACGTGGCTGATCATGCACTGATCACGTGACTGATCATGCACTGATCACTGGCTATCATGCACTGATCACGTGGCTATCATGCACTGATCACGTGGCTGATCATGCACTGATCACGTGACTGATCATGCACTGATCACGTCTGATCATGCACTGATCACGTGACTGATCATGCACTGATCACGTGGCTGATCATGCACTGATCACGTGACTGATCATGCACTGATCACGTGGCTATCATGCACTGATCACGTGGCTGATCATGCACTGATCACGTAGCTACCATGCACTGTCACGTGACTGATCATGCACTGATCACGTAATTGATCATGCACTGATCACGTGACTGATCATGCACTGATCACGTGACTGATCATGCACTGATCACGTGACTGATCATGCACTGATCACGTGGCTATCATGCACTGATCACGTGGCTGATCATGCACTGATCACGTGGCTATCATGCACTGATCACGTGACTGATCATGCACTGATCACGTGGCTGATCATGCACTGATCACGTGGCTATCATGCACTGATCACGTGACTGATCATGCACTGATCACGTGATTGATCATGCACTGATCACGTGGCTGATCATGCACTGATCACGTGGCTGATCACACATGATCACGTGACTGATCATGCACTGATCACGTGGCTGATCATGCACTGATCACGTGGCTGATCATGCACTGATCACGTGGCTATCATGCACTGATCACGTGGCTGATCATGCACTGATCACGTAGCTATCATGCACTGATCACGTGACTGATCATGCACTGATCACGTGATTGATCATGCACTGATCACGTGGCTCATCATGCACTGATCACGTGGCTGATCACATGCTATCACGTGACTGATCATGCACTGATCACGTGACTGATCATGCACTGATCACGTGGCTATCATGCACTGATCACGTGGCTATCATGCACTGATCACGTGGCTGATCACACTATCACGTGACTGATCATGCACTGATCACGTGGCTATCATGCACTGATCACGTGGCTATCATGCACTGATCACGTGGCTGATCATGCACTGATCACGTAGCTATCATGCACTGATCACGTGACTGATCATGCACTGATCACGTGACTGATCATGCACTGATCACGTGGCTATCATGCACTGATCACGTGGCTGATCATGCACTGATCACGTGGCTATCATGCACTGATCACATGACTGATCATGCACTGATCACATGATTGATCATGCACTGATCACGTGGCTTATCATGCACTGATCATGTGACTGATCATGTGCTGATCATGTTTGGTGTCATACACTGATCATGTGCCTCTGGAGGCAATGAACAAAGAGCTGAGTAGGCACGAATCAGTCAGCAGGCAATAATCATGGAACTCAGCTGTGAGAAATCATGCTGCTCAGCTGGCAATAATCAAGCAGATGAGCAGGCAGGAATTACGCAGCACAGCTGGCAATTGTCAAGCAGATGACAGGCAGGAATCGTGCAGCTCAGCTGGCAATTGTCAAGCAGATGAGCAGACAGTAATCACGCAGCTCAGCAGGCCCTGATCACGTGACTGAGCATGCACTGTTCACGTGGCTGATCATACACTGATCACGTGACTGATCATGCACTGATCACGTGACTGATCATGCACTGATCACGTGGCTATCATGCACTGATCACGTGACTGATCATGCACTGATCACGTGGCTGATCATGCACTGATCACGTGGCTGATCATGCACTGATCACGTGGCTGATCATGCACTGATCACGTGACTGATCATGCACTGATCACGTGACTGATCATGCACTGATCACGTGGCTATCATGCACTGATCACGTGGCTGATCATGCACTGATCACGTGGCTGATCATGCACTGATCACGTGGCTGATCATGCACTGATCACGTGACTGATCATGCACTGATCACGTGGCTGATCATGCACTGATCACGTGGCTATCATGCACTGATCACGTGGCTGATCATGCACTGATCACGTGACTGATCATGCACTGATCACGTGGCTATCATGCACTGATCACGTGGCTGATCATGCACTGATCACGGACTGATCATGCACTGATCACGGGCTATCATGCACTGATCACGTGACTGATCATGCACTGATCACGTGGCTGATCATGCACTGATCACGTGACTGATCATGCACTGATCACGTGACTGATCATGCACTGATCACGTGACTGATCATGCACTGATCAGTGGCTATCATGCACTGATCACGTGGCTGATCATGCACTGATCACGTGACTGATCATGCACTGATCACTGGCTATCATGCACTGATCACGTGGCTATCATGCACTGATCACGTGGCTGATCATGCACTGATCACGTGACTGATCATGCACTGATCACGTGGTATCATGCACTGATCACGTGACTGATCATGCACTGATCACGTGGCTGATCATGCACTGATCACGTGACTGATCATGCACTGATCACGTGGCTATCATGCACTGATCACGTGGCTGATCATGCACTGATCACGTAGCTATCATGCACTGATCACGTGACTGATCATGCACTGATCACGTAATTGATCATGCACTGATCACGTGACTGATCATGCACTGATCACGTGACTGATCATGCACTGATCACGTGACTGATCATGCACTGATCACGTGGCTATCATGCACTGATCACGTGGCTGATCATGCACTGATCACGTAGCTATCATGCACTGATCACGTGACTGATCATGCACTGATCACGTGGCTGATCATGCACTGATCACGTGGCTATCATGCACTGATCACGTGACTGATCATGCACTGATCACGTGATTGATCATGCACTGATCACGTGGCTGATCATGCACTGATCACGTGGCTGATCACACATGATCACGTGACTGATCATGCACTGATCACGTGGCTGATCATGCACTGATCACGTGGCTGATCATGCACTGATCACGTGGCTATCATGCACTGATCACGTGGCTGATCATGCACTGATCACGTAGCTACCATGCACTGATCACGTGGCTGATCATGCACTGATCACGTAATTGATCATGCACTGATCACGTGGCTGATCATGCACTGATCACGTGGCTGATCACACTATCACGTGACTGATCATGCACTGATCACGTGACTGATCATGCACTGATCACGTGGCTATCATGCACTGATCACGTGGATATCATGCACTGATCACGTGGCTGATCATGCACGTATCACGTGACTGATCATGCACTGATCACGTGGCTATCATGCACTGATCACGTGGCTATCATGCACTGATCACGTGGCTGATCATGCAATGATCACGTAGCTACCATGCACTGGTCACGTGACTGATCATGCACTGATCACGTGACTGATCATGCACTGATCACGTGACTGATCATGCACTGATCACGTGACTGATCATGCACTGATCACGTGACTGATCATGCACTGATCACGTGGCTATCATGCACTGATCACGTGGCTGATCATGCACTGATCACGCAGCTACCATGCACTGGTCACATGACTGATCATGCACTGATCACATGACTGATCATGCACTGATCACGTGGCTTATCATGCACTGATCATGTGACTGATCATGTGCTGATCATGTTTGGTGTCATACACTGATCATGTGCCTCTGGAGGCAATGAACAAAGAGCTGAGTAGGCACGAATCAGTCAGCAGGCAATAATCATGGAACTCAGCTGTGAGAATCATGCTGCTCAGCTGGCAATAATCAAGCAGCTGAGCAGGCAGGAATTACGCAGCACAGTGGCAATTGTCAAGCAGATGACAGGCAGGAATCGTGCAGCTCAGCTGGCAATTGTCAAGCAGATGAGCAGACAGTAATCACGCAGCTCAGCAGGCCCTGATCACGTGACTGAGCATGCACTGTTCACGTGGCTGATCATACACTGATCACGTGACTGATCATGCACTGATCACGTGACTGATCATGCACTGATCACGTGGCTGATCATGCACTGATCACGTGACTGATCATGCACTGATCACGTGGCTGATCATGCACTGATCACGTGGCTGATCATGCACTGATCACGTGACTGATCATGCACTGATCACGTGGCTATCATGCACTGATCACGTGGCTGATCATGCACTGATCACGGGACTGATCATGCACTGATCACGTGGCTATCATGCACTGATACATGACTGATCATGCACTGATCACGTGGCTGATCATGCACTGATCACGTGACTGATCATGCACTGATCACGTGGCTGATCATGCACTGATCACGTGGCTATCATGCACTGATCACGTGGCTGATCATGCACTGATCACGTAGCTACCATGCACTGGTCACGTGACTGATCATGCACTGATCACGTAATTGATCATGCACTGATCACGTGGCTGATCATGCACTGATCACGTGGCTGATCATGCACTGATCACGTGACTGATCATGCACTGATCACGTGCTATCATGCACTGATCACGTGACTGATCATGCACTGATCACGTGGCTGATCATGCACTGATCACGTGACTGATCATGCACTGATCACGTGGCTATCATGCACTGATCACGTGGCTGATCATGCACTGATCACGGGACTGATCATGCACTGATCACGTGGCTATCATGCACTGATACATGACTGATCATGCACTGATCACGTGGCTGATCATGCACTGATCACGTGACTGATCATGCACTGATCACGTGGCTATCATGCACTGATCACGTGGCTGATCATGCACTGATCACGTGACTGATCATGCACTGATCACGTGGCTGATCATGCACTGATCACGTGACTGATCATGCACTGATCACGTGGCTGATCATGCACTGATCACGTGGCTATCATGCACTGATCACGTGGCTGATCATGCACTGATCACGTGACTGATCATGCACTGATCACGGGCTATCATGCACTGATCACGTGACTGATCATGCACTGATCACGTGGCTGATCATGCACTGATCACGTGACTGATCATGCACTGATCACGTGACTGATCATGCACTGATCACGTGACTGATCATGCACTGATCAGTGGCTATCATGCACTGATCACGTGGCTGATCATGCACTGATCACGTGACTGATCATGCACTGATCACTGGCTATCATGCACTGATCACGTGGCTATCATGCACTGATCACGTGGCTGATCATGCACTGATCACGTGACTGATCATGCACTGATCACGTCTGATCATGCACTGATCACGTGACTGATCATGCACTGATCACGTGGCTGATCATGCACTGATCACGTGACTGATCATGCACTGATCACGTGGCTATCATGCACTGATCACGTGGCTGATCATGCACTGATCACGTGGCTATCATGCACTGATCACGTGACTGATCATGCACTGATCACGTGGCTGATCATGCACTGATCACGTGACTGATCATGCACTGATCACGTGACTGATCATGCACTGATCACGTGACTGATCATGCACTGATCACGTGGCTATCATGCACTGATCACGTGGCTGATCATGCACTGATCACGTGCTATCATGCACTGATCACGTGACTGATCATGCACTGATCACGTGGCTGATCATGCACTGATCACGTGGCTATCATGCACTGATCACGTGACTGATCATGCACTGATCACGTGGCTGATCATGCACTGATCACGTGGCTGATCATGCACTGATCACGTGGCTGATCATGCACTGATCACGTGACTGATCATGCACTGATCACGTGGCTGATCATGCACTGATCACGTGGCTATCATGCACTGATCACGTGGCTGATCATGCACTGATCACGTAGCTACCATGCACTGATCACGTGACTGATCATGCACTGATCACGTAATTGATCATGCACTGATCACGTGGCTCATCATGCACTGATCACGTGGCTGATCACACGATCACGTGACTGATCATGCACTGATCACGTGACTGATCATGCACTGATCACGTGGCTATCATGCACTGATCACGTGGATATCATGCACTGATCACGTGGCTGATCACACACTATCACGTGACTGATCATGCACTGATCACGTGGCTATCATGCACTGATCACGTGGCTGATCATGCACTGATCACGTAGCTACCATGCACTGGTCACGTGACTGATCATGCACTGATCACGTGACTGATCATGCACTGATCACGTGGCTGATCATGCACTGATCACGTGGACTGATCATGCACTGATCACGTGGCTATCATGCACTGATCACGTGGCTGATCATGCACTGATCACGTGACTGATCATGCACTGATCACGTGGCTATCATGCACTGATCACGTGACTGATCATGCACTGATCACGTGGCTGATCATGCACTGATCACGTGGCTGATCATGCACTGATCACGTGGCTGATCATGCACTGATACCGTGACTGAGCATGGACTGATCACATGACTATCATGTAGTGATCACGTGACTTAATGGCGCTGATCATGTGACTGATCATGCACTGATCATGTTTGCTATCATACACTGATCATGTGCCTCTGGAGGCAATAAACAAAGAGCTGAGTAGGCACGAATCAAACAGTCAGCAGGCAATAATCATGGAACTCAGCTGTGAGGAATCATGCTGCTCAGCTGGCAATAATCAAGCAGCTGAGCAGGCAGGAATTACGCAGCACAGCTGGCAATTGTCAAGCAGATGACAGGCAGGAATCATGCAGCTCAGCTGGCAATTGTCAAGCAGATGAGCAGACAGTAATCACGCAGCTCAGCAGGCCCTGATCACGTGACTGAGCATGCACTGTTCACGTGGCTGATCATACACTGATCACGTGATTGAT
Organism: Bos javanicus; assembly: GCF_032452875.1. Classification (NCBI taxonomy): domain Eukaryota; kingdom Metazoa; phylum Chordata; class Mammalia; order Artiodactyla; family Bovidae; genus Bos; species Bos javanicus. The sequence goes on along the minus strand of NW_026893610.1, from coordinate 653,111 downwards.
CATGCACTGATCACTTGGATATCATGCACTGATCACGTGGCTGATCATACACTGATCACGTGTTGATCATGCACTGATCACGTGGCTGATCATGCACTGATCACGTAGCTGATCATGCACTGATCACGTGACTGATCATGCACTGATCACGTGACTGATCATGCACTGATCACGTGGCTGATCATGCACTGATCACGTGACTGATCATGCACTGATCACGTGGCTACCATGCACTGATCATGACTGATCATGCACTGATCACGTAACTGATCATGCACTGATCACGTGGCTTATCATGCACTGATCATGTGACTGATCATGTGCTGATCATGTTTGGTGTCATACACTGATCATGTGCTCTGGAGGCAATGAACAAAGAGCTGAGTAGGCACGAATCAGTCAGCAGGCTATAATCATGGAACTCAGCTCTGAGAAATCATGCTGCTCAGCTGGCAATAATCAAGTAGATGAGCAGGCAGGAATTAGCACATGTGGCAATTGTCAAGCAGATGACAGGCAGGAATCGTGCAGCTCAGCTGGCAATTGTCAAGCAGATGAGCAGACAGTAATCACGCAGCTCAGCAGGCCCTGATCACGTGACTGAGCATGCACTGATCACGTGGCTGATCACACACTATCACGTGACTGATCATGCACTGATCACGTGGCTATCATGCACTGATCACGTGATCATGCACTGATCACGTGATGTCATGCACTGATCACGTGGCTGATCATGCACTGATCACGTGGCTGATCATGCACTGATCACGTGGCTATCATGCACTGATCACGTGGCTGATCATGCACTGATCACGGGACTGATCATGCACTGATCACGGGCTATCATGCACTGATACATGACTGACATGCACTGATCACGTGGCTGATCATGCACTGATCACGTGACTGATCATGCACTGATCACGTGACTGATCATGCACTGATCACGTGGCTGATCATGCACTGATCACGTGGCTATCATGCACTGATCACGTGGCTGATCATGCACTGATCACGTAGCTATCATGCACTGATCACGTGACTGATCATGCACTGATCACGTGATGATCATGCACTGATCACGTGGCTGATCATGCACTGATCACGTGGCTGATCATGCACTGATCACGTGACTGATCATGCACTGATCACGTGACTGATCATGCACTGATCACGTGGCTATCATGCACTGATCACGTGGCTGATCATGCACTGATCACGTGACTGATCATGCACTGATCACGTGGCTATCATGCACTGATCACGTGGCTATCATGCACTGATCACGTGGCTGATCATGCACTGATCACGTAGCTATCATGCACTGATCACGTGACTGATCATGCACTGATCACGTGGCTGATCATGCACTGATCACGTGACTGATCATGCACTGATCACGTGACTGATCATGCACTGATCACGTGGATATCATGCACTGATCACGTGGCTGATCATGCACTGATCACGTGTCTGATCATGCACTGATCACGTGGCTGATCATGCACTGATCACGTGACTGATCATGCACTGATCACGTGGCTATCATGCACTGATCACGTGGCTGATCATGCACTGATCACGTGGCTGATCATGCACTGATCACGTGACTGATCATGCACTGATCACGTGGCATCATGCACTGATCACGTGGCTGATCATGCACTGATCACGTGACTGATCATGCACTGATCACGTGGCTGATCATGCACTGATCACGTGGCTGATCATGCAATGATCACGTAGCTACCATATACTGGTCACGTGACTGATCATGCACTGATCACGTAAATGATCATGCACTGATCACGTGACTGATCATGCACTGATCACGTGACTGATCATGCACTGATCACGTGGCTATCATGCACTGCTCACGTGGCTGATCATGCACTGATCACGTAGCAACCATGTACTGTCACGTGACTGATCATGCACTGATCACGTAATTGATCATGCACTGATCACGTGGCTGATCATGCACTGATCACGTGACTGATCATGCACTGATCACGTGACTGATCATGCACTGATCACGTGGCTATCATGCACTGATCACGTGGCTGATCATGCACTGATCACGTGGCTGATCATGCACTGATCACGTGACTGATCATGCACTGATCACGTGGCTATCATGCACTGATCACGTGGCTGATCATGCACTGATCACGTGGCTGATCATGCACTGATCACGTGACTGATCATGCACTGATCACGTGGCTATCATGCACTGATCACGTGGCTGATCATGCACTGATCACGTGGCTGATCATGCACTGATCACGTGACTGATCATGCACTGATCACGTGGTATCATGCACTGATCACGTGGCTGATCATGCACTGATCACGTGACTGATCATGCACTGATCACGTGGCTGATCATGCACTGATCACGTGACTGATCATGCACTGATCACGTGGCTATCATGCACTGATCACGTGGCTGATCATGCACTGATCACGTGGCTACCATGCACTGATCACGTGACTGATCATGCACTGATCACAACTGATCATGCACTGATCACGTGGCTTATCATGCACTGATCATGTGACTGATCATGCACTGATCATGTTTGCTGTCATACACTGATCATGTGCCTCTGGAGGCAATGAACAAAGAGCTGAGTAGGCACGAATCAGTCAGCAGGCAATAATCATGGAACTCAGCTGAGAAATCATGCTGCTCAGCTGGCAATAATCAAGCAGCTGAGCAGGCAGGAATTACGCAGCACAGCTGGCAATTGTCAAGCAGATGACAGGCAGGAATCGTGCAGCTCAGCTGGCAATTGTCAAGCAGATGAGCAGACAGTAATCACGCAGCTCAGCAGGCCCTGATCACGTGACTGAGCATGCACTGTTCACGTGGCTGATCATACACTGATCACGTGACTGATCATGCACTGATCACGTGGCTATCATGCACTGATCACGTGGCTGATCATGCACTGATCACGTGACTGATCATGCACTGATCACGTGGCTATCATGCACTGATCACGTGACTGATCATGCACTGATCACGTGGCTGATCATGCACTGATCACGGACTGATCATGCACTGATCACGTGACTGATCATGCACTGATCACGTGGCTGATCATGCACTGATCACGTGGCTATCATGCACTGATCACGTGGCTGATCATGCACTGATCACGTAGCTATCATGCACTGATCACGTGACTGATCATGCACTGATCACGTAATTGATCATGCACTGATCACGTGGCTGATCATGCACTGATCACGTGGCTGATCATGCACTGATCACGTGACTGATCATGCACTGATCACGTGACTGATCATGCACTGATCACGTGGCTATCATGCACTGATCACGTGGCTGATCATGCACTGATCACGTGGCTGATCATGCACTGATCACGTGGCTGATCATGCACTGATCACGTGACTGATCATGCACTGATCACGTGCTGATCATGCACTGATCACGTGGCTATCATGCACTGATCACGTGGCTGATCATGCACTGATCACTCAGCTACCATGTACTGATCACGTGACTGATCATGCACTGATCACGTGACTGATCATGCACTGATCACGTGGCTATCATGCACTGATCACGTGGCTGATCATGCACTGATCACGTGGCTATCATGCACTGATCACGTGGCTGATCATGCACTGATCACGTGACTGATCATGCACTGATCACGTGACTGATCATGCACTGATCACGTGGCTTATCATGCACTGATCATGTGACTGATCATGCGCTGATCATGTTTGCTATCATACACTGATCATGTGCCTCTGGAGGCAATAAACAAAGAGCTGAGTAGGCACGAATCAAACAGTCAGCAGGCAATAATCATGGAACTCAGCTGTGAGGAATCATGCTGCTCAGCTGGCAATAATCAAGCAGCTGAGCAGGCAGGAATTACGCAGCACAGCTGGCAATTGTCAAGCAGATGACAGGCAGGAATCGTGCAGCTCAGCTGGCAATTGTCAAGCAGATGAGCAGACAGTAATCACGCAGCTCAGCAGGCACTGATCACGTGACTGAGCATGCACTGTTCACGTGGCTGATCATACACTGATCACGTGACTGATCATGCACTGATCACTTGGATATCATGCACTGATCACGTGGCTGATCATACACTGATCACGTGTCTGATCATGCACTGATCACGTGGCTGATCATGCACTGATCACGTAACTGATCATGCACTGATCACGTGGCTATCATGCACTGATCACGTGGCTGATCATGCACTGATCACGTGGCTGATCACACACTGTCACGTGACTATCATGCACTGATCACGTGGCTATCATGCACTGATCACGTGGCTGATCACACTGATCACGTGACTGATCATGCACTGATCACGTGGCTGATCATGCACTGATCACGTAGCTATCATGCACTGATCACGTGACTGATCATGCACTGATCACGTGGCTATCATGCACTGATCACGTGGCTGATCATGCACTGATCACGAGCTACCATGCACTGATCACGTGACTGATCATGCACTGATCACGTGATTGATCATGCACTGATCACGTGGCTTATCATGCACTGATCATGTGACTGATCATGCACTGATCATGTTTGGTGTCACACACTGATCATGTGCCTCTGGAGGCAATGAACATAGAGCTGAGTAGGCACGAAACAGTCAGCAGGCTATAATCATGGAACTCAGCTCTGAGAAATCATGCTGCTCAGCTGGCAATAATCAAGTAGATGAGCAGGCAGGAATTACGCAGCACAGGTGGCAATTGTCAAGCAGATGACAGGCAGGAATCATGCAGCTCAGCTGGCAATTGTCAAGCAGATGAGCAGACAGTAATCACGCAGCTCAGCAGGCCCTGATCACGTGACTGAGCATGCACTGATCACGTGGCTGATCACACACTGATCACGTGACTGATCATGCACTGATCACGTGACTGATCATGCACTGATCACGTGATGTCATGCACTGATCACGTGGCTGATCATGCACTGATCACGTGGCTGATCATGCACTGATCACGTGACTGATCATGCACTGATCACGTGGCTATCATGCACTGATCACGTGGCTGATCATGCACTGATCACGGGACTGATCATGCACTGATCACGTGCTATCATGCACTGATCACATGACTCATGCACTGATCACGTGGCTGATCATGCACTGATCACGTGACTGATCATGCACTGATCACGTGACTGATCATGCACTGATCACGTGGCTATCATGCACTGATCACGTGGCTGATCATGCACTGATCACGTGACTGATCATGCACTGATCACGTGACTGATCATGCACTGATCACGTGGCTATCATGCACTGATCACGTGGCTGATCATGCATGATCACGCAGCTACCATGTACTGGTCACATGACTGATCATGCACTGATCACGTGACTGATCATGCACTGATCACGTGGCTATCATGCACTATCACGTGGCTGATCATGCAATGATCATGTAGCTACCATGTACAGGTCACGTGAATGATCATACACCCATCAGGTGACTGATCATGCACTGATCACGTGGCTATCATGCACTGATCACGTGACTGATCATGCACTGATCACGTCTATATCATGCACTGATCACATGACTGCCCATGCACTGATCACGTGGATGATCATACACTAATCATGTGACAGATCATGCACTGATCACGTGGCTGATCATGCACTGATACCGTGACTGAGCATGGACTGATCACATGACTATCATGTAGTGATCACGTGACTTAATGGCGCTGATCATGTGACTGATCATGCACTGATCATGTTTGCTATCATACACTGATCATGTGCCTCTGGAGGCAATAAACAAAGAGCTGAGTAGGCACGAATCAAACAGTCAGCAGGCAATAATCATGGAACTCAGCTGTGAGGAATCATGCTGCTCAGCTGGCAATAATCAAGCAGCTGAGCAGGCAGGAATTACGCAGCACAGCTGGCAATTGTCAAGCAGATGACAGGCAGGAATCGTGCAGCTCAGCTGGCAATTGTCAAGCAGATGAGCAGACAGTAATCACGCAGCTCAGCAGGCCCTGATCACGTGACTGAGCATGCACTGTCACGTGGCTGATCATACACTGATCACGTGACTGATCATGCACTGATCACGTGACTGATCATGCACTGATCACGTGGCTGATCATGCACTGATCACGTGGCTGATCATGCACTGATCACGGGACTGATCATGCACTGATCACGGGCTATCATGCACTGATACATGACTGCCACATGCACTGATCACGTGGCTGATCATGCACTGATCACGTGACTGATCATGCACTGATCACGTGACTGATCATGCACTGATCACGTGGCTGATCATGCACTGATCACGTGGCTATCATGCACTGATCACGTGGCTGATCATGCAATGATCACGTAGCTACCATGTACTGGTCACGTGACTGATCATGCACTGATCACGTAATGATCATGCACTGATCACGTGGCTGATCATGCACTGATCACGTGGCTGATCATGCACTGATCACGTGACTGATCATGCACTGATCACGTGACTGATCATGCACTGATCACGTGGCTATCATGCACTGATCACGTGGCTGATCATACACTGATCACGTGCCTGATCATGCACTGATCACGTGGCTGATCATGCACTGATCACGTGACTGATCATGCACTGATCACGTGTCTGATCATGCACTGATCACGTGGCTATCATGCACTGCTCACGTGGCTGATCATGCATGATCACGCAGCTACCATGTACTGGTCACATGACTGATCATGCACTGATCACGTGACTGATCATGCACTGATCACGTGGCTATCATGCACTACTCACGTGGCTGATCATGCAATGATCACGTAGCTACCATGTACAGGTCACGTGAATGATCATACACCATCAGGTGACTGATCATGCACTGATCACGTGGCTATCATGCACTGATCACGTCTATATCATGCACTGATCACATGACTGCCCATGCACTGATCACGTGGATGATCATACACTAATCATGTGACAGATCATGCACTGATCACGTGGCTGATCATGCACTGATACCGTGACTGAGCATGGACTGATCACATGACTATCATGTAGTGATCACGTGACTTAATGGCGCTGATCATGTGACTGATCATGCGCTGATCATGTTTGCTATCATACACTGATCATGTGCCTCTGGAGGCAATAAACAAAGAGCTGAGTAGGCACGAATCAAACAGTCAGCAGGCAATAATCATGGAACTCAGCTGTGAGGAATCATGCTGCTCAGCTGGCAATAATCAAGCAGCTGAGCAGGCAGGAATTACGCAGCACAGCTGGCAATTGTCAAGCAGATGACAGGCAGGAATCGTGCAGCTCAGCTGGCAATTGTCAAGCAGATGAGCAGACAGTAATCACGCAGCTCAGCAGGCCCTGATCACGTGACTGAGCATGCACTGTTCACGTGGCTGATCATACACTGATCACGTGATTGATCATGCACTGATCACTTGGATATCATGCACTGATCACGTGGCTGATCATACACTGTTCACGTGTCTGACCATGCACTGATCACGTGGCTGATCATACACTGCTCACGTAACTGATCATGCACTGATCACGTGGCTATCATGCACTGATCACGTGGCTGAACATGCACTGTTCACGTGGCTGATCACACACCTGTCACGTGACATATCATGCACTGATCACGTGGCAATCATGCACTGATCACGTGGCTGATCATACACTATCACGTGACTGATCATGCACTGATCACGTGGCTGATCATGCACTGATCACGTGGCTATCATGCACTGATCACGTGACTGATCATGCACTGATCACGTGGCTATCATGCACTGATCACGTGGCTGATCATGCACTGATCACGCAGCTACCATGTACTGGTCACGTGACTGATCATGCACTGATCACGTGATTGATCATGCACTGATCACGTGGCTTATCATGCACTGATCATGTGACTGATCATGTGCTGATCATGTTTGGTGTCACACACTGATCATGTGCCTCTGGAGGCAATGAACATAGAGCTGAGTAGGCACGAAACAGTCAGCAGGCTATAATCATGGAACTCAGCTCTGAGAAATCATGCTGCTCAGCTGGCAATAATCAAGTAGATGAGCAGGCAGGAATCGCAGCACAGGTGGCAATTGTCAAGCAGATGACAGGCAGGAATCATGCAGCTCAGCTGGCAATTGTCAAGCAGATGAGCAGACAGTAATCACGCAGCTCAGCAGGCCCTGATCACGTGACTGAGCATGCACTGATCACGTGGCTGATCACACACTGATCACGTGACTGATCATGCACTGATCACGTGACTGATCATGCACTGATCACGTGATGTCATGCACTGATCACGTGGCTATCATGCACTGATCACGTGGCTGATCATGCACTGATCACGTGACTGATCATGCACTGATCACGTGGCTATCATGCACTGATCACGTGGCTGATCATGCACTGATCACGGGACTGATCATGCACTGATCACGTGCTATCATGCACTGATCACATGACTGACATGCACTGATCACGTGGATGATCATGCACTGATCACGTGACTGATCATGCACTGATCACGTGACTGATCATGCACTGATCACGTGGCTATCATGCACTGATCACGTGGCTATCATGCACTGATCACGTGACTGATCATGCACTGATCACGTGACTGATCATGCACTGATCACGTGGCTATCATGCACTGATCACGTGGCTGATCATGCATGATCACGCAGCTACCATGTACTGGTCACATGACTGATCATGCACTGATCACGTGACTGATCATGCACTGATCACGTGGCTATCATGCACTACTCACGTGGCTGATCATGCAATGATCATGTAGCTACCATGTACAGGTCACGTGAATGATCATACACCCATCAGGTGACTGATCATGCACTGATCACGTGGCTATCATGCACTGATCACGAGACTGATCATGCACTGATCACGTCTATATCATGCACTGATCACATGACTGCCCATGCACTGATCACGTGGATGATCATACACTAATCATGTGACAGATCATGCACTGATCACGTGGCTGATCATGCACTGATACCGTGACTGAGCATGGACTGATCACATGACTATCATGTAGTGATCACGTGACTTAATGGCGCTGATCATGTGACTGATCATGCGCTGATCATGTTTGCTATCATACACTGATCATGTGCCTCTGGAGGCAATAAACAAAGAGCTGAGTAGGCACGAATCAAACAGTCAGCAGGCAATAATCATGGAACTCAGCTGTGAGGAATCATGCTGCTCAGCTGGCAATAATCAAGCAGCTGAGCAGGCAGGAATTACGCAGCACAGCTGGCAATTGTCAAGCAGATGACAGGCAGGAATCGTGCAGCTCAGCTGGCAATTGTCAAGCAGATGAGCAGACAGTAATCACGCAGCTCAGCAGGCCCTGATCACGTGACTGAGCATGCACTGTCACGTGGCTGATCATACACTGATCACGTGACTGATCATGCACTGATCACTTGGATATCATGCACTGATCACGTGGCTGATCATACACTGTTCACGTGTCTGACCATGCACTGATCACGTGGCTGATCATGCACTGCTCACGTAACTGATCATGCACTGATCACGTGGCTATCATGCACTGATCACGTGGCTGATCATGCACTGATCACGTGGCTGATCACACACTGATCACGTGACTATCATGCACTGATCACGTGGCACTCATGCACTGATCACGTGGCTGATCATGCACTGATCACGTGACTGATCATGCACTGATCACGTGACTGATCATGCACTGATCACGTGGCTATCATGCACTGATCACGTGGCTGATCATGCACTGATCACGTGACTGATCATGCACTGATCACGTGGCTATCATGCACTGATCACGTGGCTGATCATGCACTGATCACGTGGCTGATCATGCACTGATCACGTGACTGATCATGCACTGATCACGTATATCATGCACTGATCACGTGACTGATCATGCACTGATCACGTGGATGATCATACACTGATCATGCACTGATCACGTGGCTATCATGCACTGATCACGTGGCTGATCATGCACTGATCACGTAGCTACCATGTACTGATCACGTGACTGATCATGCACTGATCACGTAATTGATCATGCACTGATCACGTGACTGATCATGCACTGTCACGTGACTGATCATGCACTGATCACGTGACTGATCATGCACTGATCACGTGGCTATCATGCACTGCTCACGTGGCTGATCATGCAATGATCACTAGCTACCATGTACTGGTCACGTGACTGATCATGCACTGATCACGTAATTGATCATGCACTGATCACGTGGCTGATCATGCACTGATCACGTGGCTGATCATGCACTGATCACGTGACTGATCATGCACTGATCACGTGACTGATCATGCACTGATCACGTGGCTATCATGCACTGATCACTTGGCTGTCATACACTGATCACGTGCCTGGTCATGCACTGATCACATGACTGATCATGCACTGATCACGTGACTGATCATGCACTGATCACGTGGCTATCATGCACTCACGTGGCTGATCATGCAATGATCACGTAGCTACCATGTACTGGTCACGTGACTGATCATGCACTGATCAGGTGACTGATCATGCACTGATCACGTGGCTATCATGCACTGATCACGTGGCTGATCATGCACTGATCACGTGCCTGGTCATGCACTGATCACGTGACTGATCATGCACTGATCACGTGCTGTCATGCACTGATCACGTGGCTGATCATGCACTGATCACGTGGCTATCATGCACTGATCACGTGGCTGATCATGCACTGATCACATGGCTCATCATGCACTGATCACGTGTTTATCAGGCAATGATCAGTGACTGACAGGCTCTGATCATGGGACTGTGCACGCACTGATCACGTGGCTATCATGCACTGATCACGTGACTGCGCATGCACTGATGACGTGGCTGTTCGGGCACTGATCACGTGTTTATCAGGCAGTGATCAGTGACTGACAGGCGCTGATCAGGGGACTGTGCACGCACTGATCAGGTGGCTGATCAGGAACTGACCACCTGACTGCGCATGCAGTGATCACGTGGCTGGTCGTTCACTGATCACGTGTTTATCATACGGTGATCACGTGACTGAGAGGCGCTGATCACGTGACTGTGCCGTCAGTGATCACGTGGCTGAGCAGGCACTGATATCGTGACTGAGCATGCACTGATCATGTGCCGGGAGCCGGGGAGGCATTCCACTCTGGACAAAGGTCATGAGGAAGGAGGCTCGGCATACGCAAATGCGGGATCGAGCCTCAGGAGTCCACCCGGATATTCTCGAGCATCTCCCCCCAAAAAACCGGAGTCTGCCTACTGTATTGCTTTGTGCTCTCACCTCTGATTTCACTGGGGGCTGTCCCCCACCACCATCTCGCTCTCTCTGTCAAAGAGTTAACTTACAGCTCCAATTCATAAAGTTCCTTGTCATTCTTCCCTTTAACTTCCAGCTGAGTCTCCATCTGGAGCGCGGAACCCACCACGCTTACTAATTATGCCTGGGCTGCTAAGACCCACTCGAGAAGGTGTCTAGGGTGAGGCACCTTTCGCTATTCGAGAGGGCGCCTGCGGCCTACGTAAGTGGTGCAAACTTCTTGTCTTGAAGTTTGATTGGTCTTCCGCGTAAACCAAGCTACTCAGTCTCTTTTCTCCACCGAATTTTCCTACTGAGCTCTCCTCATACTATTATTCTTGACATCTCTGATTAGCATATAAATAGTCGCCTAGGCCATCTCTCCTTCGAATACCCTGGATCAGTTGGGGCTGGTCCCCGGCAGGTGGCGACCGAACAGGGACCTCAGGAGGCAATACTCAAAGAGCTGAGCAGACACGAACCACGCAATCAGCAGGCAATAAGCATGGAGCTCAGCAGTGACGAATCATGCTGCTCAACTGGCAATAATCAAGCACGTGACCAGGCAGGAATCACGCAGCTCAGCTGGCAATTGTCAAGCAGATGAGCCGACAGGAATCACGCAGCTCAGCTGGCAATTGTCATGCAGATGAGCCGGCAGGAATCACGCAGCTCAGCAGGCCCTGATCACGTGACTCTGCAGGCACTGATCACGTGGCTGATCAAGTCCAGATCACGTGACTGAGCATGCACTGATCACGTGGCTATCATGCACTGATGACGTGGCTGATCGGGCACTGATCACATGGCTCATCATGCACTGATCACGTGTTTATCAGGCAATGATCAGTGACTGACAGGCGCTGATCATGGGACTGTGCACGCACTGATCACGTGGCTATCATGCACTGATCACGTGACTGCGCATGCACTGATGACGTGGCTGTTCGGGCACTGATCACGTGTTTATCAGGCAGTGATCAGTGACTGACAGGCGCTGATCAGGGGACTGTGCACGCACTGATCAGGTGGCTGATCAGGAACTGACCACCTGACCGCGCATGCAGTGATCACGTGGCTGGTCGTTCACTGATCACGTGTTTATCATACGGTGATCACGTGACTGAGAGGCGCTGATCACGTGACTGTGCCGTCAGTGATCACGTGGCTGAGCAGGCACTGATATCGTGACTGAGCATGCACTGATCATGTGCCGGGAGCCGGGGAGGCATTCCACTCTGGACAAAGGTCATGAGGAAGGAGGCTCGGCATACGCAAATGCGGGATCGAGCCTCAGGAGTCCACCCGGATATTCTCGAGCATCTCCCCCCAAAAAAACCGGAGTCTGCCTACTGTATTGCTTTGTGCTCTCACCTCTGATTTCACTGGGGGCTGTCCCCCACCACCATCTCGCTCTCTCTGTCAAAGAGTTAACTTACAGCTCCAATTCATAAAGTTCCTTGTCATTCTTCCCTTTAACTTCCAGCTGAGTCTCCATCTGGAGCGCGGAACCCACCACGCTTACTAATTATGCCTGGGCTGCTAAGACCCACTCGAGAAGGTGTCTAGGGTGAGGCACCTTTCGCTATTCGAGAGGGCGCCTGCGGCCTACGTAAGTGGGGCAAACTTCTTGTCTTGAAGTTTGATTGGTCTTCCGCGTAAACCAAGCTACTCAGTCTCTTTTCTCCACCGAATTTTCCTACTGAGCTCTCCTCATACTATTATTCTTGACATCTCTGATTAGCATATAAATAGTCGCCTAGGCCATCTCTCCTTCGAATACCCTGGATCAGTTGGGGCTGGTCCCCGGCAGGTGGCGACCGAACAGGGACCTCAGGAGGCAATACTCAAAGAGCTGAGCAGACACGAACCACGCAATCAGCAGGCAATAAGCATGGAGCTCAGCAGTGACGAATCATGCTGCTCAACTGGCAAAAATCAAGCACGTGACCAGGCAGGAATCACGCAGCTCAGCTGGCAATTGTCATGCAGATGAGCCGGCAGGAATCACGCAGCTCAGCAGGCCCTGATCACGTGACTCTGGAGGCACTGATCGCGTGGCTGATCAAGTACAGATCACGTGACTGAGCATGCACTGATCACGTGGCTATCATGCACTGATGACGTGGCTGATCGGGCACTGATCACATGGCTCATCATGCACTGATCACGTGTTTATCAGGCAATGATCAGTGACTGACAGGCGCTGATCATGGGACTGTGCACGCACTGATCACGTGGCTATCATGCACTGATCACGTGACTGCCCATGCACTGAAGACGTGGCTGTTCGGGCACTGATCATGTGTTTATCAGGCAGTGATCAGTGACTGACAGGCGCTGATCAGGGGACTGTGCACGCACTGATCAGGTGGCTGATCAGGAACTGACCACCTGACTCGCATGCAGTGATCACGTGGCTGGTCGTTCACTGATCACGTGTTTATCGTACGGTGATCACGTGACTGAGAGGCGCTGATCACGTGACTGTGCCGTCAGTGATCACGTGGCTGAGCAGGCACTGATATCGTGACTGAGCATGCACTGATCATGTGCCGGGAGCCGGGGAGGCATTCCACTCTGGACAAAGGTCATGAGGAAGGAGGCTCGGCATACGCAAATGCGGGATCGAGCCTCAGGAGTCCACCCGGATATTCTCGAGCATCTCCCCCCAAAAAACCGGAGTCTGCCTACTGTATTGCTTTGTGCTCTCACCTCTGATTTCACTGGGGGCTGTCCCCCACCACCATCTCGCTCTCTCTGTCAAAGAGTTAACTTACAGCTCCAATTCATAAAGTTCCTTGTCATTCTTCCCTTTAACTTCCAGCTGAGTCTCCATCTGGAGCGCGGAACCCACCACGCTTACTAATTATGCCTGGGCTGCTAAGACCCACTCGAGAAGGTGTCTAGGGTGAGGCACCTTTCGCTATTCGAGAGGGCGCCTGCGGCCTACGTAAGTGGTGCAAACTTCTTGTCTTGAAGTTTGATTGGTCTTCCGCGTAAACCAAGCTACTCAGTCTCTTTTCTCCACCGAATTTTCCTACTGAGCTCTCCTCATACTATTATTCTTGACATCTCTGATTAGCATATAAATAGTCGCCTAGGCCATCTCTCCTTCGAATACCCTGGATCAGTTGGGGCTGGTCCCCGGCAGGTGGCGACCGAACAGGGACCTCAGGAGGCAATACTCAAAGAGCTGAGCAGACACGAACCACGCAATCAGCAGGCAATAAGCATGGAGCTCAGCAGTGACGAATCATGCTGCTCAACTGGCAATAATCAAGCACGTGACCAGGCAGGAATCACGCAGCTCAGCTGGCAATTGTCAAGCAGATGAGCCGACAGGAATCACGCAGCTCAGCTGGCAATTGTCATGCAGATGAGCCGGCAGGAATCACGCAGCTCAGCAGGCCCTGATCACGTGACTCTGCAGGCACTGATCACGTGGCTGATCAAGTCCAGATCACGTGACTGAGCATGCACTGATCACGTGGCTATCATGCACTGATGACGTGACTGCGCATGCACTGATGACGTGGCTGATCGGGCACTGATCACATGGCTCATCATGCACTGATCACGTGTTTATCAGGCAATGATCAGTGACTGACAGGCGCTGATCATGGGACTGTGCACGCACTGATCACGTGGCTATCATGCACTGATCACGTGACTGCGCATGCACTGATGACGTGGCTGTTCGGGCACTGATCACGTGTTTATCAGGCAGTGATCAGTGACTGACAGGCGCTGATCAGGGGACTGTGCACGCACTGATCAGGTGGCTGATCAGGAACTGACCACCTGACCGCGCATGCAGTGATCACGTGGCTGGTCGTTCACTGATCACGTGTTTATCATACGGTGATCACGTGACTGAGAGGCGCTGATCACGTGACTGTGCCGTCAGTGATCACGTGGCTGAGCAGGCACTGATATCGTGACTGAGCATGCACTGATCATGTGCCGGGAGCCGGGGAGGCATTCCACTCTGGACAAAGGTCATGAGGAAGGAGGCTCGGCATACGCAAATGCGGGATCGAGCCTCAGGAGTCCACCCGGATATTCTCGAGCATCTCCCCCCAAAAAAACCAGAGTCTGCCTACTGTATTGCTTTGTGCTCTCACCTCTGATTTCACTGGGGGCTGTCCCCCACCACCATCTCGCTCTCTCTGTCAAAGAGTTAACTTACAGCTCCAATTCATAAAGTTCCTTGTCATTCTTCCCTTTAACTTCCAGCTGAGTCTCCATCTGGAGCGCGGAACCCACCACGCTTACTAATTATGCCTGGGCTGCTAAGACCCACTCGAGAAGGTGTCTAGGGTGAGGCACCTTTCGCTATTCGAGAGGGCGCCTGCGGCCTACGTAAGTGGTGCAAACTTCTTGTCTTGAAGTTTGATTGGTCTTCCGCGTAAACCAAGCTACTCAGTCTCTTTTCTCCACCGAATTTTCCTACTGAGCTCTCCTCATACTATTATTCTTGACATCTCTGATTAGCATATAAATAGTCGCCTAGGCCATCTCTCCTTCGAATACCCTGGATCAGTTGGGGCTGGTCCCCGGCAGGTGGCGACCGAACAGGGACCTCAGGAGGCAATACTCAAAGAGCTGAGCAGACACGAACCACGCAATCAGCAGGCAATAAGCATGGAGCTCAGCAGTGACGAATCATGCTGCTCAACTGGCAATAATCAAGCACGTGACCAGGCAGGAATCACGCAGCTCAGCTGGCAATTGTCAAGCAGATGAGCCGACAGGAATCACGCAGCTCAGATGGCAATTGTCATGCAGATGAGCCGGCAGGAATCACGCAGCTCAGCAGGCCCTGATCACGTGACTCTGCAGGCACTGATCACGTGGCTGATCAAGTCCAGATCACGTGACTGAGCATGCACTGATCACGTGGCTATCATGCACTGATGACGTGACTGCGCATGCACTGATGACGTGGCTGATCAGGCACTGATCACATGGCTCATCATGCACTGATCACGTGTTTATCAGGCAATGATCAGTGACTGACAGGCGCTGATCATGGGACTGTGCACGCACTGATCACGTGGCTATCATGCACTGATCACGTGACTGCGCATGCACTGATGACGTGGCTGTTCGGGCACTGATCACGTGTTTATCAGGCAGTGATCAGTGACTGACAGGCGCTGATCAGGGGACTGTGCACGCACTGATCAGGTGGCTGATCAGGAACTGACCACCTGACCGCGCATGCAGTGATCACGTGGCTGGTCGTTCACTGATCACGTGTTTATCATACGGTGATCACGTGACTGAGAGGCGCTGATCACGTGACTGTGCCGTCAGTGATCACGTGGCTGAGCAGGCACTGATATCGTGACTGAGCATGCACTGATCATGTGCCGGGAGCCGGGGAGGCATTCCACTCTGGACAAAGGTCATGAGGAAGGAGGCTCGGCATACGCAAATGCGGGATCGAGCCTCAGGAGTCCACCCGGATATTCTCGAGCATCTCCCCCAAAAAAACCGGAGTCTGCCTACTGTATTGCTTTGTGCTCTCACCTCTGATTTCACTGGGGGCTGTCCCCCACCACCATCTCGCTCTCTCTGTCAAAGAGTTAACTTACAGCTCCAATTCATAAAGTTCCTTGTCATTCTTCCCTTTAACTTCCAGCTGAGTCTCCATCTGGAGCGCGGAACCCACCACGCTTACTAATTATGCCTGGGCTGCTAAGACCCACTCGAGAAGGTGTCTAGGGTGAGGCACCTTTCGCTATTCGAGAGGGCGCCTGCGGCCTACGTAAGTGGTGCAAACTTCTTGTCTTGAAGTTTGATTGGTCTTCCGCGTAAACCAAGCTACTCAGTCTCTTTTCTCCACCGAATTTTCCTACTGAGCTCTCCTCATACTATTATTCTTGACATCTCTGATTAGCATATAAATAGTCGCCTAGGCCATCTCTCCTTCGAATACCCTGGATCAGTTGGGGCTGGTCCCTGGCAGGTGGCGACCGAACAGGGACCTCAGGAGGCAATACTCAAAGAGCTGAGCAGACACGAACCACGCAATCAGCAGGCAATAAGCATGGAGCTCAGCAGTGACGAATCATGCTGCTCAACTGGCAATAATCAAGCACGTGACCAGGCAGGAATCACGCAGCTCAGCTGGCAATTGTCAAGCAGATGAGCCGACAGGAATCACGCAGCTCAGCTGGCAATTGTCATGCAGATGAGCCGGCAGGAATCACGCAGCTCAGCAGGCCCTGATCACGTGACTCTGCAGGCACTGATCACGTGGCTGATCAAGTCCAGATCACGTGACTGAGCATGCACTGATCACGTGGCTATCATGCACTGATGACGTGACTGCGCATGCACTGATGACGTGGCTGATCGGGCACTGATCACATGGCTCATCATGCACTGATCACGTGTTTATCAGGCAATGATCAGTGACTGACAGGCGCTGATCATGGGACTGTGCACGCACTGATCACGTGGCTATCATGCACTGATCACGTGACTGCGCATGCACTGATGACGTGGCTGTTCGGGCACTGATCACGTGTTTATCAGGCAGTGATCAGTGACTGACAGGCGCTGATCAGGGGACTGTGCACGCACTGATCAGGTGGCTGATCAGGAACTGACCACCTGACTGCGCATGCAGTGATCACGTGGCTGGTCGTTCACTGATCACGTGTTTATCATACGGTGATCACGTGACTGAGAGGCGCTGATCACGTGACTGTGCCGTCAGTGATCACGTGGCTGAGCAGGCACTGATATCGTGACTGAGCATGCACTGATCATGTGCCGGGAGCCGGGGAGGCATTCCACTCTGGACAAAGGTCATGAGGAAGGAGGCTCGGCATACGCAAATGCGGGATCGAGCCTCAGGAGTCCACCCGGATATTCTCGAGCATCTCCCCCCAAAAAAACCAGAGTCTGCCTACTGTATTGCTTTGTGCTCTCACCTCTGATTTCACTGGGGGCTGTCCCCCACCACCATCTCGCTCTCTCTGTCAAAGAGTTAACTTACAGCTCCAATTCATAAAGTTCCTTGTCATTCTTCCCTTTAACTTCCAGCTGAGTCTCCATCTGGAGCGCGGAACCCACCACGCTTACTAATTATGCCTGGGCTGCTAAGACCCACTCGAGAAGGTGTCTAGGGTGAGGCACCTTTCGCTATTCGAGAGGGCGCCTGCGGCCTACGTAAGTGGTGCAAACTTCTTGTCTTGAAGTTTGATTGGTCTTCCGCGTAAACCAAGCTACTCAGTCTCTTTTCTCCACCGAATTTTCCTACTGAGCTCTCCTCATACTATTATTCTTGACATCTCTGATTAGCATATAAATAGTCGCCTAGGCCATCTCTCCTTCGAATACCCTGGATCAGTTGGGGCTGGTCCCCGGCAGGTGGCGACCGAACAGGGACCTCAGGAGGCAATACTCAAAGAGCTGAGCAGACACGAACCACGCAATCAGCAGGCAATAAGCATGGAGCTCAGCAGTGACGAATCATGCTGCTCAACTGGCAATAATCAAGCACGTGACCAGGCAGGAATCACGCAGCTCAGCTGGCAATTGTCAAGCAGATGAGCCGACAGGAATCACGCAGCTCAGCTGGCAATTGTCATGCAGATGAGCCGGCAGGAATCACGCAGCTCAGCAGGCCCTGATCACGTGACTCTGCAGGCACTGATCACGTGGCTGATCAAGTCCAGATCACGTGACTGAGCATGCACTGATCACGTGGCTATCATGCACTGATGACGTGACTGCGCATGCACTGATGACGTGGCTGATCAGGCACTGATCACATGGCTCATCATGCACTGATCACGTGTTTATCAGGCAATGATCAGTGACTGACAGGCGCTGATCATGGGACTGTGCACGCACTGATCACGTGGCTATCATGCACTGATCACGTGACTGCGCATGCACTGATGACGTGGCTGTTCGGGCACTGATCACGTGTTTATCAGGCAGTGATCAGTGACTGACAGGCGCTGATCAGGGGACTGTGCACGCACTGATCAGGTGGCTGATCAGGAACTGACCACCTGACCGCGCATGCAGTGATCACGTGGCTGGTCGTTCACTGATCACGTGTTTATCATACGGTGATCACGTGACTGAGAGGCGCTGATCACGTGACTGTGCCGTCAGTGATCACGTGGCTGAGCAGGCACTGATATCGTGACTGAGCATGCACTGATCATGTGCCGGGAGCCGGGGAGGCATTCCACTCTGGACAAAGGTCATGAGGAAGGAGGCTCGGCATACGCAAATGCGGGATCGAGCCTCAGGAGTCCACCCGGATATTCTCGAGCATCTCCCCCCAAAAAAACCAGAGTCTGCCTACTGTATTGCTTTGTGCTCTCACCTCTGATTTCACTGGGGGCTGTCCCCCACCACCATCTCGCTCTCTCTGTCAAAGAGTTAACTTACAGCTCCAATTCATAAAGTTCCTTGTCATTCTTCCCTTTAACTTCCAGCTGAGTCTCCATCTGGAGCGCGGAACCCACCACGCTTACTAATTATGCCTGGGCTGCTAAGACCCACTCGAGAAGGTGTCTAGGGTGAGGCACCTTTCGCTATTCGAGAGGGCGCCTGCGGCCTACGTAAGTGGTGCAAACTTCTTGTCTTGAAGTTTGATTGGTCTTCCGCGTAAACCAAGCTACTCAGTCTCTTTTCTCCACCGAATTTTCCTACTGAGCTCTCCTCATACTATTATTCTTGACATCTCTGATTAGCATATAAATAGTCGCCTAGGCCATCTCTCCTTCGAATACCCTGGATCAGTTGGGGCTGGTCCCCGGCAGGTGGCGACCGAACAGGGACCTCAGGAGGCAATACTCAAAGAGCTGAGCAGACACGAACCACGCAATCAGCAGGCAATAAGCATGGAGCTCAGCAGTGACGAATCATGCTGCTCAACTGGCAATAATCAAGCACGTGACCAGGCAGGAATCACGCAGCTCAGCTGGCAATTGTCAAGCAGATGAGCCGACAGGAATCACGCAGCTCAGATGGCAATTGTCATGCAGATGAGCCGGCAGGAATCACGCAGCTCAGCAGGCCCTGATCACGTGACTCTGCAGGCACTGATCACCTGGCTGATCAAGTACAGATCACGTGACTGAGCATGCACTGATGACGTGGCTGTTCGGGCACTGATCACGTGTTTATCAGGCAGTGATCAGTGACTGACAGGCGCTGATCAGGGGACTCTGCACGCACTGATCAGGTGGCTGATCAGGAACTGACCACCTGACCTCGCATGCAGTGATCACGTGGTTGGTCTTTCACTGATCACGTGTTTATCATACGGTGATCACGTGACTGAGAGGCGCTGATCACGTGACTGTGCCATCAGTGATCACGTGGCTGAGCAGGCACTGATATCGTGACTGAGCATGCACTGATCATGTGCCGGGAGCCGGGGAGGCCTTCCACTCTGGACAAAGGTCATGAGGAAGGAGGCTCGGCATACGCAAATGCGGGATCGAGCCTCAGGAGTCCACCCGGATATTCTCGAGCATCTCCCCCAAAAAAACCAGAGTCTGCCTACTGTATTGCTTTGTGCTCTCACCTCTGATTTCACTGGGGGCTGTCCCCCACCACCATCTCGCTCTCTCTGTCAAAGAGTTAACTTACAGCTCCAATTCATAAAGTTCCTTGTCATTCTTCCCTTTAACTTCCAGCTGAGTCTCCATCTGGAGCGCGGAACCCACCACGCTTACTAATTATGCCTGGGCTGCTAAGACCCACTCGAGAAGGTGTCTAGGGTGAGGCACCTTTCGCTATTCGAGAGGGCGCCTGCGGCCTACGTAAGTGGTGCAAACTTCTTGTCTTGAAGTTTGATTGGTCTTCCGCGTAAACCAAGCTACTCAGTCTCTTTTCTCCACCGAATTTTCCTACTGAGCTCTCCTCATACTATTATTCTTGACATCTCTGATTAGCATATAAATAGTCGCCTAGGCCATCTCTCCTTCGAATACCCTGGATCAGTTGGGGCTGGTCCCCGGCAGGTGGCGACCGAACAGGGACCTCAGGAGGCAATACTCAAAGAGCTGAGCAGACACGAACCACGCAATCAGCAGGCAATAAGCATGGAGCTCAGCAGTGACGAATCATGCTGCTCAACTGGCAATAATCAAGCACGTGACCAGGCAGGAATCACGCAGCTCAGCTGGCAATTGTCAAGCAGATGAGCCGACAGGAATCACGCAGCTCAGATGGCAATTGTCATGCAGATGAGCCGGCAGGAATCACGCAGCTCAGCAGGCCCTGATCACGTGACTCTGCAGGCACTGATCACGTGGCTGATCAAGTCCAGATCACGTGACTGAGCATGCACTGATCACGTGGCTATCATGCACTGATGACGTGACTGCGCATGCACTGATGACGTGGCTGATCGGGCACTGATCACATGGCTCATCATGCACTGATCACGTGTTTATCAGGCAATGATCAGTGACTGACAGGCGCTGATCATGGGACTGTGCACGCACTGATCACGTGGCTATCATGCACTGATCACGTGACTGCGCATGCACTGATGACGTGGCTGTTCGGGCACTGATCACGTGTTTATCAGGCAGTGATCAGTGACTGACAGGCGCTGATCAGGGGACTGTGCACGCACTGATCAGGTGGCTGATCAGGAACTGACCACCTGACTGCGCATGCAGTGATCACGTGGCTGGTCGTTCACTGATCACGTGTTTATCATACGGTGATCACGTGACTGAGAGGCGCTGATCACGTGACTGTGCCGTCAGTGATCACGTGGCTGAGCAGGCACTGATATCGTGACTGAGCATGCACTGATCATGTGCCGGGAGCCGGGGAGGCATTCCACTCTGGACAAAGGTCATGAGGAAGGAGGCTCGGCATACGCAAATGCGGGATCGAGCCTCAGGAGTCCACCCGGATATTCTCGAGCATCTCCCCCAAAAAAACCAGAGTCTGCCTACTGTATTGCTTTGTGCTCTCACCTCTGATTTCACTGGGGGCTGTCCCCCACCACCATCTCGCTCTCTCTGTCAAAGAGTTAACTTACAGCTCCAATTCATAAAGTTCCTTGTCATTCTTCCCTTTAACTTCCAGCTGAGTCTCCATCTGGAGCGCGGAACCCACCACGCTTACTAATTATGCCTGGGCTGCTAAGACCCACTCGAGAAGGTGTCTAGGGTGAGGCACCTTTCGCTATTCGAGAGGGCGCCTGCGGCCTACGTAAGTGGTGCAAACTTCTTGTCTTGAAGTTTGATTGGTCTTCCGCGTAAACCAAGCTACTCAGTCTCTTTTCTCCACCGAATTTTCCTACTGAGCTCTCCTCATACTATTATTCTTGACATCTCTGATTAGCATATAAATAGTCGCCTAGGCCATCTCTCCTTCGAATACCCTGGATCAGTTGGGGCTGGTCCCCGGCAGGTGGCGACCGAACAGGGACCTCAGGAGGCAATACTCAAAGAGCTGAGCAGACACGAACCACGCAATCAGCAGGCAATAAGCATGGAGCTCAGCAGTGACGAATCATGCTGCTCAACTGGCAATAATCAAGCACGTGACCAGGCAGGAATCACGCAGCTCAGCTGGCAATTGTCAAGCAGATGAGCCGACAGGAATCACGCAGCTCAGATGGCAATTGTCATGCAGATGAGCCGGCAGGAATCACGCAGCTCAGCAGGCCCTGATCACGTGACTCTGCAGGCACTGATCACGTGGCTGATCAAGTCCAGATCACGTGACTGAGCATGCACTGATCACGTGGCTATCATGCACTGATGACGTGACTGCGCATGCACTGATGACGTGGCTGATCAGGCACTGATCACATGGCTCATCATGCACTGATCACGTGTTTATCAGGCAATGATCAGTGACTGACAGGCGCTGATCATGGGACTGTGCACGCACTGATCACGTGGCTATCATGCACTGATCACGTGACTGCGCATGCACTGATGACGTGGCTGTTCGGGCACTGATCACGTGTTTATCAGGCAGTGATCAGTGACTGACAGGCGCTGATCAGGGGACTGTGCACGCACTGATCAGGTGGCTGATCAGGAACTGACCACCTGACCGCGCATGCAGTGGTCACGTGGCTGGTCGTTCACTGATCACGTGTTTATCATACGGTGATCACGTGACTGAGAGGCGCTGATCACGTGACTGTGCCGTCAGTGATCACGTGGCTGAGCAGGCACTGATATCGTGACTGAGCATGCACTGATCATGTGCCGGGAGCCGGGGAGGCATTCCACTCTGGACAAAGGTCATGAGGAAGGAGGCTCGGCATACGCAAATGCGGGATCGAGCCTCAGGAGTCCACCCGGATATTCTCGAGCATCTCCCCCCAAAAAAACCAGAGTCTGCCTACTGTATTGCTTTGTGCTCTCACCTCTGATTTCACTGGGGGCTGTCCCCCACCACCATCTCGCTCTCTCTGTCAAAGAGTTAACTTACAGCTCCAATTCATAAAGTTCCTTGTCATTCTTCCCTTTAACTTCCAGCTGAGTCTCCATCTGGAGCGCGGAACCCACCACGCTTACTAATTATGCCTGGGCTGCTAAGACCCACTCGAGAAGGTGTCTAGGGTGAGACACCTTTCGCTATTCGAGAGGGCGCCTGCGGCCTACGTAAGTGGTGCAAACTTCTTGTCTTGAAGTTTGATTGGTCTTCCGCGTAAACCAAGCTACTCAGTCTCTTTTCTCCACCGAATTTTCCTACTGAGCTCTCCTCATACTATTATTCTTGACATCTCTGATTAGCATATAAATAGTCGCCTAGGCCATCTCTCCTTCGAATACCCTGGATCAGTTGGGGCTGGTCCCCGGCAGGTGGCGACCGAACAGGGACCTCAGGAGGCAATACTCAAAGAGCTGAGCAGACACGAACCACGCAATCAGCAGGCAATAAGCATGGAGCTCAGCAGTGACGAATCATGCTGCTCAACTGGCAATAATCAAGCACGTGACCAGGCAGGAATCACGCAGCTCAGCTGGAAATTGTCAAGCAGATGAGCTGACAGGAATCACGCAGCTCAGATGGCAATTGTCATGCAGATGAGCCGGCAGGAATCACGCAGCTCAGCAGGCCCTGATCACGTGACTCTGCAGGCACTGATCACGTGGCTGATCAAGTACAGATCACGTGACTGAGCATGCACTGATGACGTGGCTGATCGGGCACTGATCACGTGTTTATCAGGCAGTGATCAGTGACTGACAGGCGCTGATCAGGGGACTGTGCACGCACTGATCAGGTGGCTGATCAGGAACTGACCACCTGACCGCACATGCAGTGATCACGTGGCTGGTCGTTCACTGATCACGTGTTTATCATACGGTGATCACGTGACTGAGAGGCGCTGATCACGTGACTGTGTCGTCAGTGATCACGTGGCTGAGCAGGCACTGATATCGTGACTGAGCATGCACTGATCATGTGCCGGGAGCCGGGGAGGCATTCCACTCTGGACAAAGGTCATGAGGAAGGAGGCTCGGCATACGCAAATGCGGGATCGAGCCTCAGGAGTACACCCGGATATTCTCGAGCATCTCCCCCAAAAAAACCAGAGTCTGCCTACTGTATTGCTTTGTGCCCTCACCTCTCATTTCACTGGGGGCTGTCCCCCACCACCATCTCGCTCTCTCTGTCAAAGAGTTAACTTACAGCTCCAATTCATAAAGTTCCTTGTCATTCTTCCCTTTAACTTCCAGCTGAGTCTCCATCTGGAGCGCGGAACCCACCACGCTTACTAATTATGCCTGGGCTGCTAAGACCCACTCGAGAAGGTGTCTAGGGTGAGGCACCTTTCGCTATTCGAGAGGGCGCCTGCGGCCTACGTAAGTGGTGCAAACTTCTTGTCTTGAAGTTTGATTGGTCTTCCGCGTAAACCAAGCTACTCAGTCTCTTTTCTCCACCGAATTTTCCTACTGAGCTCTCCTCATACTATTATTCTTGACATCTCTGATTAGCATATAAATAGTCGCCTAGGCCATCTCTCCTTCGAATACCCTGGATCAGTTGGGGCTGGTCCCCGGCAGGTGGCGACCGAACAGGGACCTCAGGAGGCGATACTCAAAGAGCTGAGCAGACACGAACCACGCAATCAGCAGGCAATAAGCATGGAGCTCAGCAGTGACGAATCATGCTGCTCAACTGGCAATAATCAAGCACGTGACCAGGCAGGAATCACGCAGCTCAGCTGGCAATTGTCAAGCAGATGAGCCGACAGGAATCACGCAGCTCAGATGGCAATTGTCATGCAGATGAGCCGGCAGGAATCACGCAGCTCAGCAGGCCCTGATCACGTGACTCTGCAGGCACTGATCACGTGGCTGATCAAGTCCAGATCACGTGACTGAGCATGCACTGATCACGTGGCTATCATGCACTGATGACGTGACTGCGCATGCACTGATGACGTGGCTGATCAGGCACTGATCACATGGCTCATCATGCACTGATCACGTGTTTATCAGGCAATGATCAGTGACTGACAGGCGCTGATCATGGGACTGTGCACGCACTGGTCACGTGGCTATCATGCACTGATCACGTGACTGTGCATGCACTGATGACGTGGCTGTTCGGGCACTGATCACGTGTTTATCAGGCAGTGATCAGGGACTGACAGGCGCTGATCAGGGGACTGTGCACGCAATGATCAGGTGGCTGATCAGGAACTGACCACCTGACCGCGCACGCAGTGATCACGTGGCTGGTCGTTCACTGATCACGTGTTTATCATACGGTGATCACGTGACTGAGAGGCGCTGATCACGTGACTGTGCCGTAAGTGATCACGTGGCTGAGCAGGCACTGATATCGTGACTGAGCATGCACTGATCATGTGCCGGGAGCCGGGGAGGCATTCCACTCTGGACAAAGGTCATGAGGAAGGAGGCTCGGCATACGCAAATGCGGGATCGAGCCTCAGGAGTCCACCCGGATGTTCTCGAGCATCTCCCCCCCCAAAAAAAAACCGGAGTCTGCCTATTGTATTGCTTTGTGCTCTCACCTCTGATTTCACTGGGGGCTGTCCACCACCACCATCTCGCTCTCTCTGTCAAAGAGTTAACTTACAGCACCAATTCATAAAGTTCCTTGTCATTCTTCCCTTTAACTTCCAGCTGAGTCTCCATCTGGAGCGCGGAACCCACCACGCTTACTAATTATGCCTGGGCTGCTAAGACCCACTCGAGAAGGTGTCTAGGATGAGGCACCTTTCGCTATTCGAGAGGGCGCCTGCGGCCTACGTAAGTGGTGCAAACTTCTTGTCTTGAAGTTTGATTGGTCTTCCGCGTAAACCAAGCTACTCAGTCTCTTTTCTCCACCGAATTTTCCTACTGAGCTCTCCTCATACTATTATTCTTGACATCTCTGATTAGCATATAAATAGTCGCCTAGGCCATCTCTCCTTCGAATACCCTGGATCAGTTGGGGCTGGTCCCCGGCAGGTGGCGACCCAACAGGGACCTCAGGAGGCAATACTCAAAGAGCTGAGCAGACACGAACCACACAATCAGCAGGCAATAAGCATGGAGCTCAGCAGTGACGAATCATGCTGCTCAACTGGCAATAATCAAGCACGTGACCAGGCAGGAATCACGCAGCTCAGCTGGCAATTGTCAAGCAGATGAGCCGACAGGAATCACGCAGCTCAGCTGGCAATTGTCATGCAGATGAGCCGGCAGGAATCACGCAGCTCAGCAGGCCCTGATCACGTGACTCTGCAGGCACTGATCACGTGGCTGATCAAGTCCAGATCACGTGACTGAGCATGCACTGATCACGTGGCTATCATGCACTGATGACGTGACTGCGCATGCACTGATGACGTGGCTGATCGGGCACTGATCACATGGCTCATCATGCACTGATCACGTGTTTATCAGGCAATGATCAGTGACTAACAGGCGCTGATCATGGGACTGTGCACGCACTGATCACGTGGCTATCATGCACTGATCACGTGACTGCGCATGCACTGATGACGTGGCTGTTCGGGCACTGATCACGTGTTTATCAGGCAGTGATCAGTGACTGACAGGCGCTGATCAGGGGACTGTGCACGCACTGATCAGGTGGCTGATCAGGAACTGACCACCTGACTGCGCATGCAGTGATCACGTGGCTGGTCGTTCACTGATCACGTGTTTATCATACGGTGATCACGTGACTGAGAGGTGCTGATCACGTGACTGTGCCGTCAGTGATCACGTGGCTGAGCAGGCACAGATATCGTGACTGAGCATGCACTGATCATGTGCCGGGAGCCGGGGAGGCATTCCACTCTGGACAAAGGTCATGAGGAAGGAGGCTCGGCATACGCAAATGCGGGATCGAGCCTCAGGAGTCCACCCGGATATTCTCGAGCATCTCCCCCCAAAAAACCGGAGTCTGCCTACTGTATTGCTTTGTGCTCTCACCTCTGATTTCACTGGGGGCTGTCCCCCACCACCATCTCGCTCTCTCTGTCAAAGAGTTAACTTACAGCTCCAATTCATAAAGTTCCTTGTCATTCTTCCCTTTAACTTCCAGCTGAGTCTCCATCTGGAGCGCGGAACCCACCACGCTTACTAATTATGCCTGGGCTGCTAAGACCCACTCGAGAAGGTGTCGAGGGTGAGGCACCTTTCGCTATTCGAGAGGGCGCCTGCGGCCTACGTAAGTGGTGCAAACTTCTTGTCTTGAAGTTTGATTGGTCTTCCGCGTAAACCAAGCTACTCAGTCTCTTTTCTCCACCGAATTTTCCTACTGAGCTCTCCTCATACTATTATTCTTGACATCTCTGATTAGCATATAAATAGTCGCCTAGGCCATCTCTCCTTCGAATACCCTGGATCAGTTGGGGCTGGTCCCCGGCAGGTGGCGACCGAACAGGGACCTCAGGAGGCGATACTCAAAGAGCTGAGCAGACACGAACCACGCAATCAGCAGGCAATAAGCATGGAGCTCAGCAGTGACGAATCATGCTGCTCAACTGGCAATAATCAAGCACGTGACCAGGCAGGAATCACGCAGCTCAGCTGGCAATTGTCACGCAGATGAGCCGACAGGAATCACGCAGCTCAGATGGCAATTGTCATGCAGATGAGCCAGCAGGAATCACGCAGCTCAGCAGGCCCTGATCACGTGACCCTGAAGGCACTGATCACGTGGCTGATCAAGTCCAGATCACGTGACTGAGCATGCACTGATTACGTGGCTATCATGCACTGATGACGTGACTGCGCATGCACTGATGACGTGGCTGATCGGGCACTGATCACATGGCTCATCATGCACTGATCACGTGTTTATCAGCCAATGATCAGTGACTGACAGGCGCTGATCATGGGACTGTGCACGCACTGATCACGTGGCTATCATGCACTGATCACGTAACTGCGCATGCACTGATGATGTGGCTGTTCCGGCACTGATCACGTGTTTATCAGGCAGTGATCAGGGACGGACAGGCGCTGATCAGGGGACTGTGCACGCACTGATCAGGTGGCTGATCAGGAACTGACCACCTGACTGCGCATGCAGTGATCACATGGCTGGTCGTTCACTGATCACGTGTTTATCATACGGTGATCACGTGACTGAGAGGCGCTGATCACGTGACTGTGCCGTCAGTGATCACGTGGCTGAGCAGGCACTGATATCGTGACTGAGCATGCACTGTTCATGTGCCGGGAGCCGGGGAGGCATTCCACTCTGGACAAAGGTCATGAGGAAGGAGGCTCGGCATACGCAAATGCGGGATCGAGCCTCAGGAGTCCACCCGGATATTCTCCAGCATCTCCCCCCAAAAAAACCAGAGTCTGCCTACTGTATTGCTTTGTGCTCTCACCTCTGATTTCACTGGCGGCTGTCCCCCACCACCATCTCGCTCTCTCTCTCAAAGAGTTAACTTACAGCTCCAATTCATAAAGTTCCTTGTCATTCTTCCCTTTAACTTCCAGCTGAGTCTCCATCTGGAGCGCGGAACCCACCACGCTTACTAATTATGCCTGGGCTGCTAAGACCCACTCGAGAAGGTGTCTAGGGTGAGGCACCTTTCGCTATTCGAGAGGGCGCCTGCGGCCTACGTAAGTGGTGCAAACTTCTTGTCTTGAAGTTTGATTGGTCTTCCGCGTAAACCAAGCTACTCAGTCTCTTTTCTCCACCGAATTTTCCTACTGAGCTCTCCTCATACTATTATTCTTGACATCTCTGATTAGCATATAAATAGTCGCCTAGGCCATCTCTCCTTCGAATACCCTGGATCAGTTGGGGCTGGTCCCCGGCAGGTGGCGACCGAACAGGGACCTCAGGAGGCGATACTCAAAGAGCTGAGCAGACACGAACCACGCAATCAGCAGGCAATAAGCATGGAGCTCAGCAGTGACGAATCATGCTGCTCAACTGGCAATAATCAAGCACGTGACCAGGCAGGAATCACGCAGCTCAGCTGGCAATTGTCAAGCAGATGAGCCGACAGGAATCACGCAGCTCAGATGGCAATTGTCATGCAGATGAGCCGGCAGGAATCACGCAGCTCAGCAGGCCCTGATCACGTGACTCTGCAGGCAATGATCACGTGGCTGATCAAGTCCAGATCACGGGACTGAGCATGCACTGATCACGTGGCTATCATGCACTGATGACGTGGCTGCGCATGCACTGATGACTGATGGCTGATCACGTGGCATCATGCACTGATCACATGACTCATCATGCACTGATCACGTGTTTATCAGGCAATGATCAGGGACTGACAGGCGCTGATCATGGGACTCTGCACGCACTGATCACGTGGCTATCATGCACTGATCACGTGACTGCGCATGCACTGATGATGTGGCTGTTCGGGCACTGATCACGTGTTTATCAGGCAGTGATCACTGACTGACAGGCGCTGATCAGGG
The DNA here is from genome assembly GCF_032452875.1 of Bos javanicus. Classification (NCBI taxonomy): domain Eukaryota; kingdom Metazoa; phylum Chordata; class Mammalia; order Artiodactyla; family Bovidae; genus Bos; species Bos javanicus. The sequence continues at coordinate 622,780 of NW_026893610.1, read as the reverse complement.
GACTGTGCACGCACTGATCAGGTGGCTGATCAGGAACTGACCACCTGACTGCGCATGCAGTGATCACATGGCTGGTCGTTCACTGATCACGTGTTTATCATACGGTGATCTCGTGACTGAGAGGCGCTGATCACGTGACTGTGCCGTCAGTGATCACGTGGCTGAGCAGGCACTGATATCGTGACTGAGCATGCACTGATCATGTGCCGGGAACCGGGGAGGCATTCCACTCTGGACAAAGGTCATGAGGAAGGAGGCTCGGCATACGCAAATGCGGGATCGAGCCTCAGGAGTCCACCCGGATATTCTCGAGCATCTCCCCCCAAAAAACCAGAGTCTGCCTACTGTATTGCTTTGTGCTCTCACCTCTGATTTCACTGGGGGCTGTCCCCCACCACCATATCGCTCTCTCTGTCAAAGAGTTAACTTACAGCTCCAATTCATAAAGTTCCTTGTCATTCTTCCCTTTAACTTCGAGCTGAGTCTCCATCTGGAGCGCGGAACCCACCACGCTTACTAATTATGCCTGGGCTGCTAAGACCCACTCGAGAAGGTGTCTAGGGTGAGGCAACTTTCGCTATTCGAGAGGGCGCCTGCGGCCTACGTAAGTGGTGCAAACTTCTTGTCTTGAAGTTTGATTGGTCTTCCGCATAAACCAAGCTACTCAGTCTCTTTTCTCCACCGAATTTTCCTACTGAGCTCTCCTCATACTATTATTCTTGACATCTCTGATTAGCATATAAATAGTCGCGTAGGCCATCTCTCCTTCGAATACCCTGGATCAGTTGGGGCTGGTCCCCGGCAGGTGGCGACCGAACAGGGACCTCAGGAGGCGATACTCAAAGAGCTGAGCAGACACGAACCACGCAATCAGCAGGCAATAAGCATGGAGCTCAGCAGTGACGAATCATGCTGCTCAACTGGCAATAATCAAGCACGTGACCAGGCAGGAATCACGCAGCTCAGCTGGCAATTGTCAAGCAGATGAGCCGACAGGAATCACGCAGCTCAGATGGCAATTGTCATGCAGATGAGCCGGCAGGAGTCACGCAGCTCAGCAGGCCCTGATCACGTGACCCTGAAGGCACTGATCACGTGGCTGATCAAGTCCAGATCACGTGACTGAGCATGCACTGATCACGTGGCTATCATGCACTGATGACGTGACTGCGCATGCACTGATCACGTGGCTGATCAGTCCAGATCACGTGACTGAGCATGCACTGATCACATGGCTCATCATGCACTGATCACGTGTTTATCAGGCAATGATCAGTGACTGACAGGCGCTGATCATGGGACTGTGCACGCACTGATCACGTGGCTATCATGCACTGATCACGTGACTGCGCATGCACTGATGATGTGGCTGTTCGGGCACTGATCACGTGTTTATCAGGCAGTGATCACTGACTGACAGGCGCTGATCAGGGGACTGTGCACGCACTGATCAGGTGGCTGATCAGGAACTGACCACCTGACGCGCATGCAGTGATCACGTGGCTGGTCGTTCACTGATCACGTGTTTATCATACGGTGATCACGTGACTGAGAGGCTCTGATCACGTGACTGTGCCGTCAGTGATCACGTGGCTGAGCATGCACTGATATCGTGACTGAGCATGCACTGATCATGTGCCGGGAGCCGGGGAGGCATTCCACTCTGGACAAAGGTCATGAGGAAGGAGGCTCGGCATACGCAAATGCGGGATCGAGCCTCAGGAGTCCACCCGGATATTCTCGAGCATCTCCCCCCAAAAAACCGGAGTCTGCCTACTGTATTGCTTTGTGCTCTCACCTCTGATTTCACTGGGGGCTGTCCCCACCACCATCTCGCTCTCTATGTCAAAGAGTTAACCTACAGCTCCAATTCATAAATTTCCTTGTCATTCTTCCCTTTAACTTCCAGCTGAGTCTCCATCTGGAGCGCGGAACCCACCACGCTTACTAATTATGCCTGGGCTGCTAAGACCCACTCGAGAAGTTGTCTAGGGTGAGGCACCTTTCGCTATTCGAGAGGGCGCGTGCGGCCTACGTAAGTGGTGCAAACTTCTTGTCTTGAAGTTTGATTGGTCTTCCGCGTAAACCAAGCCACTCAGTCTCTTTTCTCCACCGAATTTTCCTACTGAGCTCTCCTCATACTATTATTCTTGACATCTCTGATTAGCATATAAATAGTCGCCTAGGCCATCTCTCCTTCGAATACCCTGGATCAGTTGGGGCTGGTCCCCGGCAGGTGGCGACCGAACAGGGACCTCAGGAGGCGATACTCAAAGAGCTGAGCAGACACGAACCACGCAATCAGCAGGCAATAAGCATGGAGCTCAGCAGTGACGAATCATGCTGCTCAACTGGCAATAATCAAGCACGTGACCAGGCAGGAATCACGCAGCTCAGCTGGCAATTGTCAAGCAGATGAGCCGACAGGAATCACGCAGATCAGATGGCAATTGTCATGCAGATGAGCCGGCAGGAATCACGCAGCTCAGCAGGCCCTGATCACGTGACCCTGAAGGAACTGATCACGTGGCTGATCAAGTACAGATCACGTGACTGAGCATGCACTGATCACGTGGCTATCATGCACTGATGAGGTGACTGCGCATGCACTGATGACGTGGCTGATCTGGCACTGATCACATGGCTCATCATGCACTGATCACGTGTTTATCAGGCAATGATCAGTGACTGACAGGCGCTGATCATGGGACTGTGCACGCACTGGTCACGTGGCTATCATGCACTGATCACGTGACTGCGCATGCACTGATGACGTGGCTGTTCGGGCACTGATCACGTGTTTATCAGGCAGTGATCAGGGACGGACAGGCGCTGATCAGGGGACTGTGCACGCACTGATCAGGTGGCTGATCAGGAACTGACCACCTGACCTCGCATGCAGTGATCACGTGGCTGGTCGTTCACTGATCACGTGTTTATCATACGGTGATCACGTGACTGAGAGGCGCTGATCACGTGACTGTGCCGTCAGTGATCACGTGGCTGAGCAGGCACTGATATCGTGACTGAGCATGCACTGATCATGTGCCGGGAACCGGGGAGGCATTCCACTCTGGACAAAGGTCATGAGGAAGGAGGCTCGGCATACGCAAATGCGGGATCGAGCCTCAGGAGTCCACCCGGATATTCTCCAGCATCTCCCCCCAAAAAAACCAGAGTCTGCCTACTGTATTGCTTTGTGCTCTCACCTCTGATTTCACTGGGGGCTGTCCCCCACCACCATATCGCTCTCTCTGTCAAAGAGTTAACTTACAGCTCCAATTCATAAAGTTCCTTGTCATTCTTCCCTTTAACTTCGAGCTGAGTCTCCATCTGGAGCGCGGAACCCACCACGCTTACTAATTATGCCTGGGCTGCTAAGACCCACTCGAGAAGCTGTCTAGGGTGAGGCACCTTTCGCTATTCGAGAGGGCGCCTGCGGCCTACGTAAGTGGTGCAAACTTCTTGTCTTGAAGTTTGATTGGTCTTCCGCGTAAACCAAGCTCCTCAGTCTCTTTTCTCCACCGAATTTTCCTACTGAGCTCTCCTCATACTATTATTCTTGACATCTCTGATTAGCATATAAATAGTCGCCTAGGCCATCTCTCCTTCGAATACCCTGGATCAGTTGGGGCTGATCCCCGGCAGGTGGCGACCGAACAGGGACCTCAGGAGGCGATACTCAAAGAGCTGAGCAGACACGAACCACGCAATCAGCAGGCAATAAGCATGGAGCTCAGCAGTGACGAATCATGCTGCTCAACTGGCAATAATCAAGCACGTGACCAGGCAGGAATCACGCAGCTCAGCTGGCAATTGTCAAGCAGATGAGCCGACAGGAATCACGCAGCTCAGATGGCAATTGTCATGCAGATGAGCCGGCAGGAATCACGCAGCTCAGCAGGCCCTGATCACGTGACCCTGAAGGCACTGATCACGTGGCTGATCAAGTCCAGATCACGTGACGGAGCATGCACTGATCACGTGGCTATCATGCACTGATGACGTGACTGCGCATGCACTGATGACGTGGCTGATCAGGCACTGATCACATGGCTCATCATGCACTGATCACGTGTTTATCAGGCAATGATCAGTGACTGACAGGCGCTGATCATGGGACTGTGCACGCACTGGTCACGTGGCTATCATGCACTGATCACGTGACTGCGCATGCACTGATGACGTGGCTGTTCGGGCACTGATCACGTGTTTATCAGGCAGTGATCAGTGACTGACAGGCGCTGATCAGGGGACTGTGCACGCACTGATCAGGTGGCTGATCAGGAACTGACCACCTGACCTCGCATGCAGTGATCACGTGGCTGGTCGTTCACTGATCACGTGTTTATCATACGGTGATCACGTGACTGAGAGGCGCTGATCACGTGACTGTGCCGTCAGTGATCACGTGGCTGAGCAGGCACTGATATCATAACTGAGCATGCACTGATCATGTGCCGGGAGCCGGGGAGGCATTCCACTCTGGACAAAGGTCATGAGGAAGGAGGCTCGGCGTACGCAAATGCGGGATCGAGCCTCAGGAGTCCACCCGGATATTCTCGAGCATCTCCCCCCAAAAAACCGGAGTCTGCCTACTGTATTGCTTTGTGCTCTCACCTCTGATTTCACTGGGGGCTGTCCCCCACCACCATCTCGCTCTCTATGTCAAAGAGTTAACTTACAGCTCCAATTCATAAAGTTCCTTGTCATTCTTCCCTTTAACTTCCAGCTGAGTCTCCATCTGGAGCGCGGAACCCACCACGCTTACTAATTATGCCTGGGCTGCTAAGACCCACTCGAGAAGGTGTCTAGGGTGAGGCACCTTTCGCTATTCGAGAGGGCGCCTGCGGCCTACGTAAGTGGTGCAAACTTCTTGTCTTGAAGTTTGATTGGTCTTCCGCGTAAACCAAGCTACTCAGTCTGTTTTCTCCACCGAATTTTCCTACTGAGCTCTCCTCATACTATTATTCTTGACATCTCTGATTAGCATATAAATAGTCGCCTAGGCCATCTCTCCTTCGAATACCCTGGATCAGTTGGGGCTGGTCCCCGGCAGGTGGCGACCGAACAGGGACCTCAGGAGGCGATACTCAAAGAGCTGAGCAGACACGAACCACGCAATCAGCAGGCAATAAGCATGGAGCTCAGCAGTGACGAATCATGCTGCTCAACTGGCAATAATCAAGCACGTGACCAGGCAGGAATCACGCAGCTCAGCTGGCAATTGTCAAGCAGATGAGCCGACAGGAATCACGCAGCTCAGATGGCAATTGTCATGCAGATGAGCCGGCAGGAGTCACGCAGCTCAGCAGGCCCTGATCACGTGACCCTGAAGGCACTGATCACGTGGCTGATCAAGTCCAGATCACGTGACTGAGCATGCACTGATCACGTGGCTACCATGCACTGATGAGGTGACTGCGCATGCACTGATGACGTGGCTGATCAGGCACTGATCACATGGCTCATCATGCACTGATCACGTGTTTATCAGGCAATGATCAGTGACTGACAGGCGCTGATCATGGGACTGTGCACGCACTGGTCACGTGGCTATCATGCACTGATCACGTGACTGCGCATGCACTGATGACGTGGCTGTTCGGGCACTGATCACGTGTTTATCAGGCAGTGATCAGGGACGGACAGGCGCTGATCAGGGGACTGTGCACGCACTGATCAGGTGGCTGATCAGGAACTGACCACCTGACCTCGCATGCAGTGATCACGTGGCTGGTCGTTCACTGATCACGTGTTTATCATACGGTGATCACGTGACTGAGAGGCGCTGATCACATGACTGTGCCGTCAGTGATCACGTGGCTGAGCAGGCACTGATATCGTGACTGAGCATGCACTGATCATGTGCCGGGAGCCGGGGAGGCATTCCACTCTGGACAAAGGTCATGAGGAAGGAGGCTCGGCATACGCAAATGCGGGAGCGAGCCTCAGGAGTCCACCCGGATATTCTCCAGCATCTCTCCCCCCAAAAAAACAGAGTCTGCCTACTGTATTGCTTTGTGCTCTCACCTCTGATTTCACTGGGGGCTGTCCCCCACCACCATCTCGCTCTCTCTGTCAAAGAGTTAACTTACAGCTCCAATTCATAAAGTTCCTTGTCATTCTTCCCTTTAACTTCGAGCTGAGTCTCCATCTGGAGCGCGGAACCCACCACGCTTACTAATTATGCCTGGGCTGCTAAGACCCACTCGAGAAGCTGTCTAGGGTGAGGCACCTTTCGCTATTCGAGAGGGCGCCTGCGGCCTACGTAAGTGGTGCAAACTTCTTGTCTTGAAGTTTGATTGGTCTTCCGCGTAAACCAAGCTCCTCAGTCTCTTTTCTCCACCGAATTTTCCTACTGAGCTCTCCTCATACTATTATTCTTGACATCTCTGATTAGCATATAAATAGTCGCCTAGGCCATCTCTCCTTCGAATACCCTGGATCAGTTGGGGCTGGTCCCCGGCAGGTGGCGACCGAACAGGGACCTCAGGAGGCGATACTCAAAGAGCTGAGCAGACACGAACCACGCAATCAGCAGGCAATAAGCATGGAGCTCAGCAGTGACGAATCATGCTGCTCAACTGGCAATAATCAAGCACGTGACCAGGCAGGAATCACGCAGCTCAGCTGGCAATTGTCAAGCAGATGAGCCGACAGGAATCACGCAGCTCAGATGGCAATTGTCATGCAGATGAGCCGGCAGGAATCACGCAGCTCAGCAGGCCCTGATCACGTGACTCTGCAGGCACTGATCACGTGGCTGATCAAGTCCAGATCACGTGACTGAGCATGCACTGATCACGTGGCTATCATGCACTGATGACGTGACTGCGCATGCACTGATGACGTGGCTGATCAGGCACTGATCACATGGCTCATCATGCACTGATCACGTGTTTATCAGGCAATGATCAGTGACTGACAGGCGCTGATCATGGGACTGTGCACGCACTGATCACGTGGCTATCATGCACTGATCACGTGACTGCGCATGCACTGATGACGTGGCTGTTCGGGCACTGATCACGTGTTTATCAGGCAGTGATCAGTGACTGACAGGCGCTGATCAGGGGACTGTGCACGCACTGATCAGGTGGCTGATCAGGAACTGACCACCTGACCTCGCATGCAGTGATCACGTGGCTGGTCGTTCACTGATCACGTGTTTATCATACGGTGATCACGTGACTGAGAGGCGCTGATCACGTGACTGTGCCGTCAGTGATCACGTGGCTGAGCAGGCACTGATATCATAACTGAGCATGCACTGATCATGTGCCGGGAGCCGGGGAGGCATTCCACTCTGGACAAAGGTCATGAGGAAGGAGGCTCGGCGTACGCAAATGCGGGATCGAGCCTCAGGAGTCCACCCGGATATTCTCCAGCATCTCCCCCCCAAAAAAACCAGAGTCTGCCTACTGTATTGCTTTGTGCTCTCACCTCTGATTTCACTGGGGGCTGTCCCCCACCACCATCTCGCTCTCTCTGTCAAAGAGTTAACTTACAGCTCCAATTCATAAAGTTCCTTGTCATTCTTCCATTTAACTTCCAGCTGAGTCTCCATCTGGAGCGCGGAACCCACCACGCTTACTAATTATGCCTGGGCTGCTAAGACCCACTCGAGAAGGTGTCTAGGGTGAGGCAACTTTCGCTATTCGAGAGGGCGCCTGCGGCCTACGTAAGTGGTGCAAACTTCTTGTCTTGAAGTTTGATTGGTCTTCCGCGTAAACCAAGCTACTCAGTCTCTTTTCTCCACCGAATTTTCCTACTGAGCTCTCCTCATACTATTATTCTTGACATCTCTGATTAGCATATAAATAGTCGCCCTGGCCATCTCTCCTTCGAATACCCTGGATCAGTTGGGGCTGGTCCCCGGCAGGTGGCGACCGAACAGGGACCTCAGGAGGCGATACTCAAAGAGCTGAGCAGACACGAACCACGCAATCAGCAGGCAATAAGCATGGAGCTCAGCAGTGACGAATCATGCTGCTCTACTGGCAATAATCAAGCACGTGACCAGGCAGAAATCACGCAGCTCAGCTGGCAAGTGTCAAGCAGATGAGCCGACAGGAATCACGCAGCTCAGATGGCAATTGTCATGCAGATGAGCTGGCAGGAATCACGCAGCTCAGCAGGCCCTGATCACGTGACCCTGCAGGCACTGATCACGTGGCTGATCAAGTCCAGATCACGTGACTGAGCATGCACTGATCACGTGGCTATCATGCACTGATGACGTGACTGCGCATGCACTGATGACGTGGCTGATCAGGCACTGATCACATGGCTCATCATGCACTGATCACGTGTTTATCAGGCAATGATCAGTGACTGACAGGCGCTGATCATGGGACTGTGCACGCAGTGATCACGTGGCTATCATGCACTGATCACGTGACTGCGCATGCACTGATGACGTGGCTGTTCGGGCACTGATCACGTGTTTATCAAGCAGTGATCAGTGACTGACAGGCGCTGATCAGGGGACTGTGCACGCACTGATCAGGTGGCTGATCAGGAACTGACCACCTGACCTCGCATGCAGTGATCACGTGGCTGGTCGTTCACTGATCACGTGTTTATCATACGGTGATCACGTGACTGAGAGGCGCTGATCACGTGACTGTGCCGTCAGTGATCACGTGGCTGAGCAGGCACTGATATCGTGACTGAGCATGCACTGATCATGTGCCGGGAGCCGGGGAGGCATTCCACTCTGGACAAAGGTCATGAGGAAGGAGGCTCGGCATACGCAAATGCGGGATCGAGCCTCAGGAGTCCACCCGGATATTCTCCAGCATCTCCCCCCAAAAAAACAGAGTCTGCCTACTGTATTGCTTTGTGCTCTCACCTCTGATTTCACTGGGGGCTGTCCCCCACCACCATCTCGCTCTCTCTGTCAAAGAGTTAACTTACAGCTCCAATTCATAAAGTTCCTTGTCATTCTTCCATTTAACTTCCAGCTGAGTCTCCATCTGGAGCGCGGAACCCACCACGCTTACTAATTATGCCTGGGCTGCTAAGACCCACTCGAGAAGGTGTCTAGGGTGAGGCACCTTTCGCTATTCGAGAGGGCGCCTGCGGCCTACGTAAGTGGTGCAAACTTCTTGTCTTGAAGTTTGATTGGTCTTCCGCGTAAACCAAGCTACTCAGTCTCTTTTCTCCACCGAATTTTCCTACTGAGCTCTCCTCATACTATTATTCTTGACATCTCTGATTAGCATATAAATAGTCGCCTAGGCCATCTCTCCTTCGAATACCCTGGATCAGTTGGGGCTGGTCCCCGGCAGGTGGCGACCGAACAGGGACCTCAGGAGGCGATACTCAAAGAGCTGAGCAGACACGAACCACGCAATCAGCAGGCAATAAGCATGGAGCTCAGCAGTGACGAATCATGCTGCTCAACTGGCAATAATCAAGCACGTGACCAGGCAGGAATCACGCAGCTCAGCTGGCAATTGTCAAGCAGATGAGCCGACAGGAATCACGCAGCTCAGATGGCAATTGTCATGCAGATGAGCCGGCAGGAATCACGCAGCTCAGCAGGCCCTGATCACGTGACTCTGCAGGCACTGATCACGTGGCTGATCAAGTCCAGATCACGTGACTGAGCATGCACTGATCACGTGGCTATCATGCACTGATGACGTGACTGCGCATGCACTGATGACGTGGCTGATCAGGCACTGATCACATGGCTCATCATGCACTGATCACGTGTTTATCAGGCAATGATCAGTGACTGACAGGCGCTGATCATGGGACTGTGCACGCACTGGTCACGTGGCTATCATGCACTGATCACGTGACTGCGCATGCACTGATGACGTGGCTGTTCGGGCACTGATCACGTGTTTATCAGGCAGTGATCAGGGACGGACAGGCGCTGATCAGGGGACTGTGCACGCACTGATCAGGTGGCTGATCAGGAACTGACCACCTGACCTCGCATGCAGTGATCACGTGGCTGGTCGTTCACTGATCACGTGTTTATCATACGGTGATCACGTGACTGAGAGGCGCTGATCACATGACTGTGCCGTCAGTGATCACGTGGCTGAGCAGGCACTGATATCGTGACTGAGCATGCACTGATCATGTGCCGGGAGCCGGGGAGGCATTCCACTCTGGACAAAGGTCATGAGGAAGGAGGCTCGGCATACGCAAATGCGGGATCGAGCCTCAGGAGTCCACCCGGATATTCTCCAGCATCTCCCCCCAAAAAAACAGAGTCTGCCTACTGTATTGCTTTGTGCTCTCACCTCTGATTTCACTGGGGGCTGTCCCCCACCACCATCTCGCTCTCTCTGTCAAAGAGTTAACTTACAGCTCCAATTCATAAAGTTCCTTGTCATTCTTCCCTTTAACTTCGAGCTGAGTCTCCATCTGGAGCGCGGAACCCACCACGCTTACTAATTATGCCTGGGCTGCTAAGACCCACTCGAGAAGGTGTCTAGGGTGAGGCACCTTTCGCTATTCGAGAGGGCGCCTGCGGCCTACGTAAGTGGTGCAAACTTCTTGTCTTGAAGTTTGATTGGTCTTCCGCGTAAACCAAGCTACTCAGTCTCTTTTCTCCACCGAATTTTCCTACTGAGCTCTCCTCATACTATTATTCTTGACATCTCTGATTAGCATATAAATAGTCGCCTAGGCCATCTCTCCTTCGAATACCCTGGATCAGTTGGGGCTGGTCCCCGGCAGGTGGCGACCGAACAGGGACCTCAGGAGGCGATACTCAAAGAGCTGAGCAGACACGAACCACGCAATCAGCAGGCAATAAGCATGGAGCTCAGCAGTGACGAATCATGCTGCTCAACTGGCAATAATCAAGCACGTGACCAGGCAGGAATCACGCAGCTCAGCTGGCAATTGTCAAGCAGATGAGCCGACAGGAATCACGCAGCTCAGATGGCAATTGTCATGCAGATGAGCCGGCAGGAATCACGCAGCTCAGCAGGCCCTGATCACGTGACTCTGCAGGCACTGATCACGTGGCTGATCAAGTCCAGATCACGTGACTGAGCATGCACTGATCACGTGGCTATCATGCACTGATGACGTGACTGCGCATGCACTGATGACGTGGCTGATCAGGCACTGATCACATGGCTCATCATGCACTGATCACGTGTTTATCAGGCAATGATCAGTGACTGACAGGCGCTGATCATGGGACTGTGCACGCACTGGTCACGTGGCTATCATGCACTGATCACGTGACTGCGCATGCACTGATGACGTGGCTGTTCGGGCACTGATCACGTGTTTATCAGGCAGTGATCAGTGACTGACAGGCGCTGATCAGGGGACTGTGCACGCACTGATCAGGTGGCTGATCAGGAACTGACCACCTGACCTCGCATGCAGTGATCACGTGGCTGGTCGTTCACTGATCACGTGTTTATCATACGGTGATCACGTGACTGAGAGGCGCTGATCACGTGACTGTGCCGTCAGTGATCACGTGGCTGAGCAGGCACTGATATCGTGACTGAGCATGCACTGATCATGTGCCGGGAGCCGGGGAGGCATTCCACTCTGGACAAAGGTCATGAGGAAGGAGGCTCGGCATACGCAAATGCGGGATCGAGCCTCAGGAGTCCACCCGGATATTCTCGAGCATCTCCCCCCCAGAGTCTGCCTACTGTATTGCTTTGTGCTCTCACCTCTGATTTCACTGGGGGCTGTCCCCCACCACCATCTCGCTCTCTCTGTCAAAGAGTTAACTTACAGCTCCAATTCATAAAGTTCCTTGTCATTCTTCCATTTAACTTCCAGCTGAGTCTCCATCTGGAGCGCGGAACCCACCACGCTTACTAATTATGCCTGGGCTGCTAAGACCCACTCGAGAAGGTGTCTAGGGTGAGGCACCTTTCGCTATTCGAGAGGGCGCCTGCGGCCTACGTAAGTGGTGCAAACTTCTTGTCTTGAAGTTTGATTGGTCTTCCGCGTAAACCAAGCTACTCAGTCTCTTTTCTCCACCGAATTTTCCTACTGAGCTCTCCTCATACTATTATTCTTGACATCTCTGATTAGCATATAAATAGTCGCCTAGGCCATCTCTCCTTCGAATACCCTGGATCAGTTGGGGCTGGTCCCCGGCAGGTGGCGACCGAACAGGGACCTCAGGAGGCGATACTCAAAGAGCTGAGCAGACACGAACCACGCAATCAGCAGGCAATAAGCATGGAGCTCAGCAGTGACGAATCATGCTGCTCAACTGGCAATAATCAAGCACGTGACCAGGCAGGAATCACGCAGCTCAGCTGGCAATTGTCAAGCAGATGAGCCGACAGGAATCACGCAGCTCAGATGGCAATTGTCATGCAGATGAGCCGGCAGGAATCACGCAGCTCAGCAGGCCCTGATCACGTGACTCTGCAGGCACTGATCACGTGGCTGATCAAGTCCAGATCACGTGACTGAGCATGCACTGATCACGTGGCTATCATGCACTGATGACGTGACTGCGCATGCACTGATGACGTGGCTGATCAGGCACTGATCACATGGCTCATCATGCACTGATCACGTGTTTATCAGGCAATGATCAGTGACTGACAGGCGCTGATCATGGGACTGTGCACGCACTGGTCACGTGGCTATCATGCACTGATCACGTGACTGCGCATGCACTGATGACGTGGCTGTTCGGGCACTGATCACGTGTTTATCAGGCAGTGATCAGGGACGGACAGGCGCTGATCAGGGGACTGTGCACGCACTGATCAGGTGGCTGATCAGGAACTGACCACCTGACCTCGCATGCAGTGATCACGTGGCTGGTCGTTCACTGATCACGTGTTTATCATACGGTGATCACGTGACTGAGAGGCGCTGATCACATGACTGTGCCGTCAGTGATCACGTGGCTGAGCAGGCACTGATATCGTGACTGAGCATGCACTGATCATGTGCCGGGAGCCGGGGAGGCATTCCACTCTGGACAAAGGTCATGAGGAAGGAGGCTCGGCATACGCAAATGCGGGATCGAGCCTCAGGAGTCCACCCGGATATTCTCCAGCATCTCCCCCCAAAAAAAACAGAGTCTGCCTACTGTATTGCTTTGTGCTCTCACCTCTGATTTCACTGGGGGCTGTCCCCCACCACCATCTCGCTCTCTCTGTCAAAGAGTTAACTTACAGCTCCAATTCATAAAGTTCCTTGTCATTCTTCCCTTTAACTTCGAGCTGAGTCTCCATCTGGAGCGCGGAACCCACCACGCTTACTAATTATGCCTGGGCTGCTAAGACCCACTCGAGAAGCTGTCTAGGGTGAGGCACCTTTCGCTATTCGAGAGGGCGCCTGCGGCCTACGTAAGTGGTGCAAACTTCTTGTCTTGAAGTTTGATTGGTCTTCCGCGTAAACCAAGCTCCTCAGTCTCTTTTCTCCACCGAATTTTCCTACTGAGCTCTCCTCATACTATTATTCTTGACATCTCTGATTAGCATATAAATAGTCGCCTAGGCCATCTCTCCTTCGAATACCCTGGATCAGTTGGGGCTGGTCCCCGGCAGGTGGCGACCGAACAGGGACCTCAGGAGGCGATACTCAAAGAGCTGAGCAGACACGAACCACGCAATCAGCAGGCAATAAGCATGGAGCTCAGCAGTGACGAATCATGCTGCTCAACTGGCAATAATCAAGCACGTGACCAGGCAGGAATCACGCAGCTCAGCTGGCAATTGTCAAGCAGATGAGCCGACAGGAATCACGCAGCTCAGATGGCAATTGTCATGCAGATGAGCCGGCAGGAATCACGCAGCTCAGCAGGCCCTGATCACGTGACTCTGCAGGCACTGATCACGTGGCTGATCAAGTCCAGATCACGTGACTGAGCATGCACTGATCACGTGGCTATCATGCACTGATGACGTGACTGCGCATGCACTGATGACGTGGCTGATCAGGCACTGATCACATGGCTCATCATGCACTGATCACGTGTTTATCAGGCAATGATCAGTGACTGACAGGCGCTGATCATGGGACTGTGCACGCACTGGTCACGTGGCTATCATGCACTGATCACGTGACTGCGCATGCACTGATGACGTGGCTGTTCGGGCACTGATCACGTGTTTATCAGGCAGTGATCAGTGACTGACAGGCGCTGATCAGGGGACTGTGCACGCACTGATCAGGTGGCTGATCAGGAACTGACCACCTGACCTCGCATGCAGTGATCACGTGGCTGGTCGTTCACTGATCACGTGTTTATCATACGGTGATCACGTGACTGAGAGGCGCTGATCACGTGACTGTGCCGTCAGTGATCACGTGGCTGAGCAGGCACTGATATCGTGACTGAGCATGCACTGATCATGTGCCGGGAGCCGGGGAGGCATTCCACTCTGGACAAAGGTCATGAGGAAGGAGGCTCGGCATACGCAAATGCGGGATCGAGCCTCAGGAGTCCACCCGGATATTCTCCAGCATCTCCCCCCAAAAAAACAGAGTCTGCCTACTGTATTGCTTTGTGCTCTCACCTCTGATTTCACTGGGGGCTGTCCCCCACCACCATCTCGCTCTCTCTGTCAAAGAGTTAACTTACAGCTCCAATTCATAAAGTTCCTTGTCATTCTTCCATTTAACTTCCAGCTGAGTCTCCATCTGGAGCGCGGAACCCACCACGCTTACTAATTATGCCTGGGCTGCTAAGACCCACTCGAGAAGGTGTCTAGGGTGAGGCACCTTTCGCTATTCGAGAGGGCGCCTGCGGCCTACGTAAGTGGTGCAAACTTCTTGTCTTGAAGTTTGATTGGTCTTCCGCGTAAACCAAGCTACTCAGTCTCTTTTCTCCACCGAATTTTCCTACTGAGCTCTCCTCATACTATTATTCTTGACATCTCTGATTAGCATATAAATAGTCGCCTAGGCCATCTCTCCTTCGAATACCCTGGATCAGTTGGGGCTGGTCCCCGGCAGGTGGCGACCGAACAGGGACCTCAGGAGGCGATACTCAAAGAGCTGAGCAGACACGAACCACGCAATCAGCAGGCAATAAGCATGGAGCTCAGCAGTGACGAATCATGCTGCTCAACTGGCAATAATCAAGCACGTGACCAGGCAGGAATCACGCAGCTCAGCTGGCAATTGTCAAGCAGATGAGCCGACAGGAATCACGCAGCTCAGATGGCAATTGTCATGCAGATGAGCCGGCAGGAATCACGCAGCTCAGCAGGCCCTGATCACGTGACTCTGCAGGCACTGATCACGTGGCTGATCAAGTCCAGATCACGTGACTGAGCATGCACTGATCACGTGGCTATCATGCACTGATGACGTGACTGCGCATGCACTGATGACGTGGCTGATCAGGCACTGATCACATGGCTCATCATGCACTGATCACGTGTTTATCAGGCAATGATCAGTGACTGACAGGCGCTGATCATGGGACTGTGCACGCACTGGTCACGTGGCTATCATGCACTGATCACGTGACTGCGCATGCACTGATGACGTGGCTGTTCGGGCACTGATCACGTGTTTATCAGGCAGTGATCAGTGACTGACAGGCGCTGATCAGGGGACTGTGCACGCACTGATCAGGTGGCTGATCAGGAACTGACCACCTGACCTCGCATGCAGTGATCACGTGGCTGGTCGTTCACTGATCACGTGTTTATCATACGGTGATCACGTGACTGAGAGGCGCTGATCACGTGACTGTGCCGTCAGTGATCACGTGGCTGAGCAGGCACTGATATCGTGACTGAGCATGCACTGATCATGTGCCGGGAGCCGGGGAGGCATTCCACTCTGGACAAAGGTCATGAGGAAGGAGGCTCGGCATACGCAAATGCGGGATCGAGCCTCAGGAGTCCACCCGGATATTCTCGAGCATCTCCCCCAAAAAAACCAGAGTCTGCCTACTGTATTGCTTTGTGCTCTCACCTCTGATTTCACTGGGGGCTGTCCCCCACCACCATCTCGCTCTCTCTGTCAAAGAGTTAACTTACAGCTCCAATTCATAAAGTTCCTTGTCATTCTTCCATTTAACTTCCAGCTGAGTCTCCATCTGGAGCGCGGAACCCACCACGCTTACTAATTATGCCTGGGCTGCTAAGACCCACTCGAGAAGGTGTCTAGGGTGAGGCACCTTTCGCTATTCGAGAGGGCGCCTGCGGCCTACGTAAGTGGTGCAAACTTCTTGTCTTGAAGTTTGATTGGTCTTCCGCGTAAACCAAGCTACTCAGTCTCTTTTCTCCACCGAATTTTCCTACTGAGCTCTCCTCATACTATTATTCTTGACATCTCTGATTAGCATATAAATAGTCGCCTAGGCCATCTCTCCTTCGAATACCCTGGATCAGTTGGGGCTGGTCCCCGGCAGGTGGCGACCGAACAGGGACCTCAGGAGGCGATACTCAAAGAGCTGAGCAGACACGAACCACGCAATCAGCAGGCAATAAGCATGGAGCTCAGCAGTGACGAATCATGCTGCTCAACTGGCAATAATCAAGCACGTGACCAGGCAGGAATCACGCAGCTCAGCTGGCAATTGTCAAGCAGATGAGCCGACAGGAATCACGCAGCTCAGATGGCAATTGTCATGCAGATGAGCCGGCAGGAATCACGCAGCTCAGCAGGCCCTGATCACGTGACTCTGCAGGCACTGATCACGTGGCTGATCAAGTCCAGATCACGTGACTGAGCATGCACTGATCACGTGGCTATCATGCACTGATGACGTGACTGCGCATGCACTGATGACGTGGCTGATCAGGCACTGATCACATGGCTCATCATGCACTGATCACGTGTTTATCAGGCAATGATCAGTGACTGACAGGCGCTGATCATGGGACTGTGCACGCACTGGTCACGTGGCTATCATGCACTGATCACGTGACTGCGCATGCACTGATGACGTGGCTGTTCGGGCACTGATCACGTGTTTATCAGGCAGTGATCAGGGACTGACAGGCGCTGATCAGGGGACTGTGCACGCACTGATCAGGTGGCTGATCAGGAACTGACCACCTGACTGCGCATGCAGTGATCACGTGGCTGGTCGTTCACTGATCACGTGTTTATCATACGGTGATCACGTGACTGAGAGGCGCTGATCACGTGACTGTGCCGTCAGTGATCACGTGGCTGAGCAGGCACTGATATCGTGACTGAGCATGCACTGATCATGTGCCGGGAGCCGGGGAGGCATTCCACTCTGGACAAAGGTCATGAGGAAGGAGGCTCGGCATACGCAAATGTGGGATCGAGCCTCAGGAGTCCACCCGGATATTCTCGAGCATCTCCCCCAAAAAAACCGGAGTCTGCCTACTCTATTGCTTTGTGCTCTCACCTCTGATTTCACTGGGGGCTGTCCCCCACCACCATCTCGCTCTCTCTGTCAAAGAGTTAACTTACAGCTCCAATTCATTAAGTTCCTTGTCATTCTTCCCTTTAACTTCCAGCTGAGTCTCCATCTGGAGCGCGGAACCCACCACGCTTACTAATTATGCCTGGGCTGCTAAGACCCACTCGAGAAGGTTTCTAGGGTGAGGCACCTTTCGCTATTCGAGAGGGCGCCTGCGGCCTATGTAAGTGATGCAAACTTCTTGTCTTGAAGTTTGATTGGTCTTCCGCGTAAACCAAGCTACTTAGGCTCTTTTCTCCACCGAATTTTCCTACTGAGCTCTCCTCATACTATTATTCTTGACATCTCTGATTAGCATATAAATAGTCGCCTAGGCCATCTCTCCTTCGAATACCCTGGATCAGTTGGGGCTGGTCCCCGGCAGGTGGCGACCGAACAGGGACCTCAGGAGGCGATACTCAAAGAGCTGAGCAGACACGAACCACGCAATCAGCAGGCAATAAGCATGGAGCTCAGCAGTGACGAATCATGCTGCTCAACTGGCAATAATCAAGCACGTGACCAGGCAGGAATCACGCAGCTCAGCTGGCAATTGTCAAGCAGATGAGCCGACAGGAATCACGCAGCTCAGATGGCAATTGTCATGCAGATGAGCCGGCAGGAATCACGCAGCTCAGCAGGCCCTGATCACGTGACTCTGCAGGCACTGATCACGTGGCTGATCAAGTCCAGATCACGTGACTGAGCATGCACTGATCACGTGGCTATCATGCACTAATGACGTGACTGCGCATGCACTGATGACGTGGCTGATCAGGCACTGATCACATGGCTCATCATGCACTGATCACGTGTTTATCAGGCAATGATCAGTGACTGACAGGCGCTGATCATGGGACTGTGCACGCACTGGTCACGTGGCTATCATGCACTGATCACGTGACTGCGCATGCACTGATGACGTGGCTGTTCGGGCACTGATCACGTGTTTATCAGGCAGTGATCAGTGACTGACAGGCGCTGATCAGGGGACTGTGCACGCACTGATCAGGTGGCTGATCAGGAACTGACCACCTGACCTCGCATGCAGTGATCACGTGGCTGGTCGTTCACTGATCACGTGTTTATCATACGGTGATCACGTGACTGAGAGGCGCTGATCACGTGACTGTGCCGTCAGTGATCACGTGGCTGAGCAGGCACTGATATCGTGACTGAGCATGCACTGATCATGTGCCGGGAGCCGGGGAGGCATTCCACTCTGGACAAAGGTCATGAGGAAGGAGGCTCGGCATACGCAAATGCGGGATCGAGCCTCAGGAGTCCACCCGGATATTCTCCAGCATCTCCCCCCCAAAAAAAACAGAGTCTGCCTACTGTATTGCTTTGTGCTCTCACCTCTGATTTCACTGGGGGCTGTCCCCCACCACCATCTCGCTCTCTCTGTCAAAGAGTTAACTTACAGCTCCAATTCATAAAGTTCCTTGTCATTCTTCCATTTAACTTCCAGCTGAGTCTCCATCTGGAGCGCGGAACCCACCACGCTTACTAATTATGCCTGGGCTGCTAAGACCCACTCGAGAAGGTGTCTAGGGTGAGGCACCTTTCGCTATTCGAGAGGGCGCCTGCGGCCTACGTAAGTGGTGCAAACTTCTTGTCTTGAAGTTTGATTGGTCTTCCGCGTAAACCAAGCTACTCAGTCTCTTTTCTCCACCGAATTTTCCTACTGAGCTCTCCTCATACTATTATTCTTGACATCTCTGATTAGCATATAAATAGTCGCCTAGGCCATCTCTCCTTCGAATACCCTGGATCAGTTGGGGCTGGTCCCCGGCAGGTGGCGACCGAACAGGGACTTCAGGAGGCGATACTCAAAGAGCTGAGCAGACACGAACCACGCAATCAGCAGGCAATAAGCATGGAGCTCAGCAGTGACGAATCATGCTGCTCAACTGGCAATAATCAAGCACGTGACCAGGCAGGAATCACGCAACTCAGCTGGCAATTGTCAAGCAGATGAGCCGACAGGAATCACGCAGCTCAGATGGCAATTGTCATGCAGATGAGCCGGCAGGAATCACGCAGCTCAGCAGGCCCTGATCACGTGACTCTGCAGGCACTGATCACGTGGCTGATCAAGTCCAGATCACGTGACTGAGCATGCACTGATCACGTGGCTATCATGCACTGATGACGTGACTGCGCATGCACTGATGACGTGGCTGATCAGGCACTGATCACATGGCTCATCATGCACTGATCACGTGTTTATCAGGCAATGATCAGTGACTGACAGGCGCTGATCATGGGACTGTGCACGCACTGGTCACGTGGCTATCATGCACTGATCACGTGACTGCGCATGCACTGATGACGTGGCTGTTCGGGCACTGATCACGTGTTTATCAGGCAGTGATCAGGGACTGACAGGCGCTGATCAGGGGACTGTGCACGCACTGATCAGGTGGCTGATCAGGAACTGACCACCTGACTGCGCATGCAGTGATCACATGGCTGGTCGTTCACTGATCACGTGTTTATCATACGGTGATCACGTGACTGAGAGGCGCTGATCACGTGACTGTGCCGTCAGTGATCACGTGGCTGAGCAGGCACTGATATCGTGACTGAGCATGCACTGATCATGTGCCGGGAGCCAGGGAGGCATTCCACTCTGGACAAAGGTCATGAGGAAGGAGGCTCGGCATACGCAAATGTGGGATCGAGCCTCAGGAGTCCACCCGGATATTCTCCAGCATCTCCCCCCAAAAAACCGGAGTCTGCCTACTGTATTGCTTTGTGCTCTCACCTCTGATTTCACTTGGGGCTGTCCCCCACCACCATCTCGCTCTCTCTGTCAAAGTGTTAACTTACAGCTCCAATTCATTAAGTACCTTGTCATTCTTCCCTTTAACTTCCAGTTGAGTCTCCATCTGGAGCGCGGAACCCACCACGCTTACTAATTATGCCTGGGCTGCCAAGACCCACTCGAGAAGGTGTCTAGGGTGAGGCACCTTTCGCTATTCGAGAGGGCGCCTGCGGCCTACGTAAGTGGTGCAAACTTCTTGTCTTGAAGTTTGATTGGTCTTCCGCGTAAACCAAGCTACTCAGTCTCTTTTCTCCACCGAATTTTCCTACTGAGCTCTCCTCATACTATTATTCTTGACATCTCTGATTAGCATATAAATAGTCGCCTAGGCCATCTCTCCTTCGAATACCCTGGATCAGTTGGGGCTGGTCCCCGGCAGGTGGCGACCGAACAGGGACCTCAGGAGGCGATACTCAAAGAGCTGAGCAGACACGAACCACGCAATCAGCAGGCAATAAGCATGGAGCTCAGCAGTGACGAATCATGCTGCTCAACTGGCAATAATCAAGCACGTGACCAGGCAGGAATCACGCAGCTCAGCTGGCAATTGTCAAGCAGATGAGCCGACAGGAATCACGCAGCTCAGATGGCAATTGTCATGCAGATGAGCCGGCAGGAATCACGCAGCTCAGCAGGCCCTGATCACGTGACTCTGCAGGCACTGATCACGTGGCTGATCAAGTCCAGATCACGTGACTGAGCATGCACTGATCACGTGGCTATCATGCACTAATGACGTGACTGCCCATGCACTGATGACGTGGCTGATCAGGCACTGATCACATGGCTCATCATGCACTGATCACGTGTTTATCAGGCAATGATCAGTGACTGACAGGCGCTGATCATGGGACTGTGCACGCACTGGTCACGTGGCTATCATGCACTGATCACGTGACTGCGCATGCACTGATGACGTGGCTGTTCGGGCACTGATCACGTGTTTATCAGGCAGTGATCAGTGACTGACAGGCGCTGATCAGGGGACTGTGCATGCACTGATCAGGTGGCTGATCAGGAACTGACCACCTGACCTCCCATGCAGTGATCACGTGGCTGGTCGTTCACTGATCACGTGTTTATCATACGGTGATCACGTGACTGAGAGGCGCTGATCACGTGACTGTGCCGTCATTGATCACGTGGCTGAGCAGGCACTGATATCGTGACTGAGCATGCACTGATCATGTGCCGGGAGCCGGGGAGGCATTCCACTCTGGACAAAGGTCATGAGGAAGGAGGCTCGGCATACGCAAATGTGGGATCAAGCCTCAGGAGTCCACCCGGATATTCTCCAGCATCTCCCCCAAAAAAACCAGAGTCTGCCTACTGTGTTGCTTTGTGCTCTCACCTCTGATTTCACTGGGGGCTGTCCCCCACCACCATCTCGCTCTCTCTGTCAAAGAGTTAACTTACAGCTCCAATTCATTAAGTTCCTTGTCATTCTTCCATTTAACTTCCAGCTGAGTCTCCATCTGGAGTGCGGAACCCACCACGCTTACTAATTATGCCTGGGCTGCTAAGACCCACTCGAGAAGGTGTCTAGGGTGAGGCACCTTTCGCTATTCGAGAGGGCGCCTGAGGCCTACGTAAGTGGTGCAAACTTCTTGTCTTGAAGTTTGATTGGTCTTCCGCGTAAACCAAGCTCCTCAGTCTCTTTTCTCCACCGAATTTTCCTACTGAGCTCTCCTCATACTATTATTCTTGACATCTCTGATTAGCATATAAATAGTCGCCTAGGCCATCTCTCCTTCGAATACCCTGGATCAGTTGGGGCTGGTCCCCGGCAGGTGGCGACCGAACAGGGACCTCAGGAGGCGATACTCAAAGAGCTGAGCAGACACGAACCACGCAATCAGCAGGCAATAAGCATGGAGCTCAGCAGTGACGAATCATGCTGCTCAACTGGCAATAATCAAGCACGTGACCAGGCAGGAATCACGCAGCTCAGCTGACAATTGTCAAGCAGATGAGCCGACAGGAATCACGCAGCTCAGAGGGCAATTGTCATGCAGATGAGCCGGCAGGAATCACGCAGCTCAGCAGGCCCTGATCACGTGACTCTGCAGGCACTGATCACGTGGCTGATCAAGTCCAGATCACGTGACTGAGCATGCACTGATCACGTGGCTATCATGCACTGATGACGTGACTGCGCATGCACTGATGACGTGGCTGATCAGGCACTGATCACATGGCTCATCATGCACTGATCACGTGTTTATCAGGCAATGATCAGTGACTGACAGGCGCTGATCATGGGACTGTGCACGCACTGGTCACGTGGCTATCATGCACTGATCACGTGACTGCGCATGCACTGATGACGTGGCTGTTCGGGCACTGATCACGTGTTTATCAGGCAGTGATCAGTGACGGACAGGCGCTGATCAGGGGACTGTGCACGCACTGATCAGGTGGCTGATCAGGAACTGACCACCTGACTGCGCATGCAGTGATCACATGGCTGGTCGTTCACTGATCACGTGTTTATCATACGGTGATCACGTGACTGAGAGGCGCTGATATCGTGACTGAGCATGCACTGATCATGTGCCGGGAGCCGGGGAGGCATTCCA